>NC_081151.1:3407154-3707154 GCF_958295425.1 Solea solea
ACACAAGTGAGGGACGACATCTGAGCCGAGGACGTCTGCGAGGAAAAACAGTCGAGACACTGGTGGCGATGTTGGTCGCCGACCTGATTAAGGATGATGGATGGAGCCGATGAGAGATGTGATGATTGGCTCAAGATTTAGGTGCATTGCAGGTTCTATCGGAGCAGATGAGGTCAGCTGATTGTGGAAATGACAACTAAGAAGTGACAAGTGAAAGCAGAAAGAGAATACAGTTATAAACGAAACAACAGAACAACAGAGTGGTCTTTGTGACTGAACTTGCTTTATTTGGGGGGAATTCATGGATGAGAGTTCAAAGTAAAGACTTTTTAAATAGTAGATTATGGATCCCACTGGTCTACCAAGTCGGAGACTTCGCTAAAACCCTTTTAGCCCACCACATGGGAACTTTTTTTTTTTTTCGTTTTGGTGGGAGTGCATATTTGAGTGGGCTGGCATGACGTAGTCATCTCTTGGCCGAGCAGCCGTTCATTCATCCGGCTGAGCTCATCCAGCCAACTCCCACCATTCTGTTGGACAGAACACCACTACTGGATATTCTGGCCACTGAGCAAACACATTCAGACATGGGAGAGAGTCCCCCATTCTATGACATTCAGACTCTATTGGAGTTCTTGTGTTGGCTACTTCCACACCACAAAGCTTATTATGACAGACAGTTCATGGCATGTCAGCTGACAATCGAGGCATTGTTGCAGTTTTGACTCGTATGGTTACATATGTTATCTTTGGCCGAGTGGCGTGATTACTTTTCTGTAAATTTTACTTTAACAGAGCCATTTGGGAGCTGTTTAAATATGTTGTTCCTCTTCATTAGTGTTTGATTGAGTGTGTCTGCCTCTTTTTTTCTTTCCCAGGGTCCTCTTGGGCAACGCGGGTCCTCTGGGTCCCGTCGGACCAAGCGGAGGACGGGTAAGATCTACCTCTAGACCTACGCTTACTTTTCACACCATTTGGTTGCGATCACCCATGTGCACACACATACAATCATTACGCTGAAGTTTCGTCAGTCAACTCATACTTGCATATGTGATTTAAAATGTCAGACTGGATGTAAAAGTCATGACACTGATGTATTACACGAAACAGGGTCCCAGTGTGTTGTAACACACTTGTGTATTGTATGCTGTTTTTACACAGGGGCCACCAGGAAAGGAGGGACAATCTGGACCCAGAGGCCCACCAGGGCCCATGGTGAGTCTGTGCGTGTGTGTGTTTGTGTCTTTGTCTTGTGTAATAAAGACAAAGGAGGCCTAGAGTAAGTATTCCTTGTGGAGTGTGTGCTACTTCCTGTTACATGTACAACAATTACTCCTTTGGCTCCACAGTCGCCCTGTGCTTCTCCTGTGGGTTTTTTTAGAGGTCTGAAGCTAATTAATTCAGCCACCATGCCAGCAGGCAACAAGCCGGTATAGAATACGATATACCATGGAGTGTGCTGCTATTTCCATCCCACCCTCAGTGTTATTGGCACTCACCCATTCTTCCACACGCCTACGGCAGTATACGTCCCAACCTAAAGCTCGTCATGTGACGCGACCAGTAATAGGGAGCAGAAGTTAAATGATGCAATTACTTACTGTGCAGTACTTCAACATAAACACGATGTTTTCTTTCTCCTTCTTTCAGGGAAACCCTGGAAATCCAGGTGTACCAGGGATTACTGGGAAACCAGGAAAACAAGGAGATACAGGAAATCAAGTACGTGTTATATAACAAGGAAGAACAGGACTTTAACTGAAGTTAAGTACGTTGTTACGGCTTGGTTTAACATTGTTCCTGTCTTCATTAGGGACCTGTTGGCATTAAAGGAGAGAAGGGAGAGAGGGTATGTATAGTTTCGTATTCAATGGCTTATACAACAGTCAGGAAAGTAGTGCAATCTTTTCATGACTGTGTCTTTGCTTTTCAGGGAGACTTTGCATCCCAGAGCATGATGCGCTCCATTGCCAGACAAGTCTGTGAACAGTTTGTGAACAGTGAGAACGCTTTCCCCTAATCCTACGACAGTTTTAAAGTTGTTAACCTCCCATCATATAATATGCCGCCCACATCCGACTGATTTTAATTTTCTCTTTTTTCACAGGTCAAATGAGCAGAGTTGACATGATGCTCAACCAGATTCCATCCGGATATCGCACCAACAGTCCGGGGCCAGCTGGTCCTCCTGGTCCTCCTGGTGACTCGGGATCTCGCGGAGAGCCTGGGCAACCGGGACGTACTGGGTTCCCTGGAAGCCCAGGTTTACCTGGGAATCTTGGAGAGAGAGGTAAACTTCCTCTCTTCATTTACAGGCGTAGTCTTTAGTCTTTCATACATGCTGCTTTGGTTTGTGCTCATTTCTTGCTGTTTATCAAGTTTTCTTGTATAATGTATAATGTGATTTATGGTTTATGTAGGCTTGCCAGGAGAGAAGGGAGAGAGAGGACCTCCAGGAACTGGTATCAGAGGACAAAGAGGCCCAAATGGTCCACAAGGTAACACAGTTTGCCTTTTTTTGTGTGTGTGTGCTTTAGTCGAATTTGCCGTTGCAATGAGCTGGAACCAAGTGACCACAGTGTCTGTTGAACACTGCTGTCCAGCAGCTGTAGGCCGTTTGCTGGTGTTCCAATGTTCAGATTCGCTGTGGCAGCTCTTCCACTGTTTTTAAAGACCTCTAATTAAAATGACACATTGCCACCAGAGGCTAAACTGTACCCACAGTGAGTGCGATTCATTTGAGCAGCTGCGCCACATAACTTTTGTTTTTTGGAGAGACCCTAAACATATTCCCAATTCTTTCCTTTCTTGGGGATTTATAGTATGTCATGTGTTTATTGAGCTTTTCCAAACACTATGCACATGTCAAATATTACAGTAAATGGAAGGTATTTGACATTAAAAGGAGGGAATCACAGTTTCTGGACTTGAGACAATCTCCCGTCAAGTCTCCAGTGAAGGTCAAGATGCAGTCCAAGAAGCAATCATTAGACTGATTGGTCAGTTTGAAAGTGTTGTGGTCTCTCCTTGGCTGGAGTTTATTTCTGTAGGAAGTTCACCACCTCTGCAGAAGATTTCCTGTCCCATGGGAAGCTATTGCGAAACCACAGGAACCGTCTACTGATGCGATCTCTACTCCGTAACAGCAAACACTGACCCGTCTGTTTCTGAATGAAGTGAGAAACAACTAAGGGAGGAAGTCCACGCTGATGATTTGTGTGTGTGTACACAACTGGATTGTTGTACAATGAGATTTCTTTGGTGGCTTCATTGACAACACATGGGCTCACTTAAGGGAGAGAAAAGGAGAGAGGGGGAAAATTCCATCCCGAGTTGTCACCGTCTAGACACATGGGGCCAGGGGGTAACTACACACAGCCCCAGACTTTTTTTTTTTTGCTTTTAGGTCCGGCTTTTTAATTGAGCCACTGAAAAATGTAAATTACAATGCTGCAGCACCGTGTTACCCCCACCATTTCCACCGAAGATTTACAGGGGGACACCGGTGGGTCTCCAAGTTCCCGAGGCTATCCACACTCACCTCCTCTCCCTCCTTTTGTTTTTGCAGGGCCACAAGGAGAATCAAGAACGGGGCCCCCAGGTCCTTCTGGCTCCTCTGGGCCTCGTGGGCCTCCAGGTCGCCAGGGTACTCCCGGGGTGAGGGGACCACCAGGACCCCCTGGATACTGCGACTCCTCTCAGTGTGTTGGCATTCCATACAATGGACAAGGATACACAGGTACATCCAGTACTGCTTAGGTCCTGCATGGTACCTCAGATTAAACACTAAGTGTATGCAGACTAATGACATGTGCGACTCAGTGCATTACCTCTTTCTTTGATAATGTATGGAGATATGGACGCACGTGTTCCACGGTGGTGACACCGAACAGAGAGCCGATTTATCGTTGTTTTAACGAGGTTTTCTAAGCCCCACCCCCTCAGTTATTTTGATCCATTGTGTAAAGTTTTAACAGAGCAGATTTCAATAAATCATTATTGTTATTTTAGTCATTTACAAATGTCTACAAATGTCAGTTTTATCAGCTGAAATGACAATCTGAAAAGATTTTATATTTAAGCTAGTTTTGAAACTAGCTTGAAAGCTACTTTTAATTGTACTAATTTTTAACAAAAATGCCGCAACTTGAGGACGTTTAATTGAACACATAACAGGAGAAGTGTGGTCTACATTCACGCTTCAGCCTCAGAACTACAGCCACATAACAGAATATTCAGACAACAGCAGCTAGCATTTGTTCTCCAGGAAAATGCAATCACACGTTTGGAGGCGGGGTTTCAGCAAACAATCAGCAAGAACACACGGCTTTCCAATATCTCCATACATTTGATGTACGATTTTACAACTGGCATGTAAATTGCATTGTAGTGCTGTATGATGACTTGCATTAAATCAAGTAATATGCTAATAACTTTGTTCCACAGAAGAAACAAAAAAACAAATACTCACACCCTCTATTTGAACTATTTGCAGGTATGGCATAGTAAACGTTGTGTCACCTTACACTTTGAAGCCAAGTTTCTGAGATGTTTGCCCATTTTGCTATGGGGCATGTAAGGATAATCACCATGGACATAATTATTGAACAATAAAACATTACAAAAGCCAAAAAAGACAGAATGGGAGAGGACTGGCACTAACATCATCTCACAGCTACAAGCTACAATGATGGCAACCTGCTGGCCTGTTTGCATCTTGAACCACAAACCGTTGGGAAATATGTATAAAAAAACAAAAACAAAAACACACAGACTGAGCATTTCTACGAAGGAAGGAGCATGTACAAACACAACCAACTAACAAAAAGGGAATTCATAGCTGAAAGCAATGTTGATGTAGTGGTGATATGTGTAAATAAAACTAATTGTTTTTGCCTTGTAAATGACTGTGTGAACCAGGACATTTCACTAAAAAATATCAAGTTAACATCTGTTTTGAGCTTGTGCCTCATAACCCCCCCTGCCCCCCGCTTACTTACCACCAGCATAACCTCTGTATATGACACCATAAGTGGCTTCAACAGCTCTGGTCCAGACTTAAGCATGTTCCATTTGTACGTTTAATCATCATGTTCTTTGTGTACGTCGGCCAGATCAGCGCTACATGTTGCTCCCCTGCCGTTTCCATGTGTTCCCATTGTTGTTTCAGCTGCTTATTTTTTACTTTACCTGTCTTATTATCCAATAGCTCGATGGATTATTATTATTATTATTTTTGTAAATGTCATCACAACATTTTTTGGTACTTTAAGAAGCAGTAGTTTGACACAGGACACGTTTTCGTCCTGAAGGTCCATAGTGCAATATTATTTAAATTGTGCATGTGAAAAGATGTAGAAAAAGCCTTTTTTTTGATTGGCCGTCCCAAATACTTTTCTAGCCCCCCGCTACCAGCCCGAACCTGAGGTAGTGTCTATACCCGAGGAGCCAGCTGAAGAGTTTGAATCAATACAGTCACGAAACCAACGAGGAAAGAGATCACTAACGAGAGACAATACAGAAACTTCATAGCTACAGTAAAGACTTCTCAGTAAGATTGAAATGATGTGACGACGATATTAAGAACGAGTACTTATATGGGTTTGATACCCATGGTTATATTGAATATATAATTTTTGACGTGAGAAAAGTTGTGCGAGGTGATTACAAACCTTACGTGTTCACTCATTACAAACCTGTGTGCTTGCTAAGTGTTACCCTTTCGAGTGTCTGCTTGTAAAATAACCGCAAGTGTTTATCAGATTCCATTGTGTAATGCACTAATCGTGCTAACAGCGGCAAAGGAGATCAGACCGTGGTTTTCTTGTCTAATTTCGGTGTATAAAGCTGTTTTTAGAGACTCCAAAATTGATCGATAATTTGGACAATCAATTTGCTCCCCAAATACTTGTAAATTGTGATGTTGTGTACGGCCTCCAAGGCGAATGATAATCTGACTTATCGTAACAAAACCAACCTTTTTTTTGTTGTTTTTTTGTTTATTTTCTTTGTTACCAAAGGTGGAATTGCATGTTTGTGTTGTATATTTACTGAGGTTTTCCAAGTCAGAATATAAATGTTTCCCATCAATGCAGTTTGGATTCAGTCGCAAGACACACAATTGCTTTTCTCATGTTGTAACTGCACATTTTGTGAATTCCACGCAGCCTTATTTTCTTATTTATTTCTGAAACAGAAGAGGCATTTTTCAATAAAACTACTGAAAATGTTCCTTTGCCGTCTCCAGCGAATTTTTGTTCAACTTCACAGTGTCAGAACAGAACATTTCGTATACAGCTTATAGTTGAAAACATGTTCTTCCCATCATGAGGCACCACCAGAATGCCAGTTTTTGTGTTCCAGTGTGAACCATTTTCCAGTCTTTAACATGCGCCCACTTGGCTGCAGTCCTATCAGGTTGTTATTACACAAAGAGAAATACAAATGCACTATAAATGTCGATCACAGTCACGGAAAGACTCCCTGATTCCCACCCATTAAATCTATCTAATAATGAAAGAGATCTGTGAGGGGGAAAGGAATAAATGACACCGTTTTCCTTTATCGTGGTGGAATGAAAGCACAATTTGAGGAGCAGTTCTGCACATGTGCCAGAGATCGACAAGTGGGGGAGTGGTGGTTGTGGGCTGCGGCTAATCAAGGACAAAATCACCGCCGCCCCCACTCAAAGAGAGGAATCCTGCTTAGAAATACCCTCTCATTTCCCTGTCGTGACTGCACAAGCGAGCTTAAAACGAGTTTAAAGGCATTTAAAAGCATGGTATGAATGTATGAACAGCTGGTACTTTTTAGTCATAAAGGACTTTCACATACAGTAAAGCGCTCACATGAGAATTAACACTGGCTGCCATCTACAGTAAATCTGTTTGGCAGTACATTATCATATACGGTCGAGCATAAAAACACACAGTGACGGTCTCGGCTCACGCTTAACGCTCCATGAACCTGGTCGTCATTTATGAGTCTAACCTCGGTGCAACACTCGCCAAGATGTGGCCCTAATGAAATAAGTCCTTACATCCAATAAGTCCAAACGCGTCCCTGTCTGGGTTCCGTCTGCTTTCGACTTTGTTGACAATCTCGTGCGCATCTGTGCTCACTTTGTGCGCATGCTTTTTTTTTTTCTGCGGTTGTAACTGATTTTGGCGAACTCCCGTTTTCTCTCCGGTTGCATTGCTGGAAACTGCTGACATAGCTGACTGTAGCTTCATTCTTGAATTAAGACTTGAAGGAAAAGTTGACAGCATTTTGGTGTCTTGCGGAGAGTTGACCAATGCCAGTTTCAAATCAGTAGCTTAACTTAGTATTTTTTTAAAAAAAATGGGAAAATCCTTTTACAATTCATTACATTTCTGTTTGCTGCAGAAGAAACTAGCCGAGCAGCACATCAATATTTCTGTACATTGTTGTGTTAGACATGTATACAGCAGTAATAAAGTTAAAATCTTACAGTCTGGTCAATAAATTAAATAAACGTGCACAAGGACGATGACGTTGTAGTTGTACTTCATGACTTCAATGCTTTGATGTGCTGTCTTGTAAGACTAAGTGAGTCTAAGTGAACATTCATTCTTGCAGGATGGCGGCAGGACACGCTGTGTCACATGCTATTGCAATAACATGTCATAACACAGACTTTAAAGAAAGAAAACAAAAACACACCAACACTTCATCAGGATTGAATTTACCAAGGAGCCGCGCAGCTACGTAAACGTTGAAGGACCACTGTTCCTCATATTTGTCGTTACGCACCAGGCAGCACAGGAGACGAATGAGCACGGAACTTCAAAGCTACCGATACGTAAGATTTGCTTTGAAAAGCAGGAGAATGACCTTTCATATTTTCATGAAAACCCTGTGAAGTATAGAGTGTAACTGCAGTACATCACTCATCACATGGTGATAAGGAAGACAGCTGTGATGCATCCTCCTGGCAAGGGAAGGCCAACCTTAAAACATGTTGAACATTTTTAGGATATTTAGTCTTCAGCCCCATATCAATCTCTTTGCTCCAAGGAAGCAAACCATATAAGTACAGGGAAGCGAACGACTCACTCAAGGTCACTTCAGTGTGGAAACTTCAGCTTCACGGCGGTTGAAAGATGGGCTCCATCAGAGGAACTACCATGGTGCATGTGCTGCGAGTTGAGTTGAGGTTTCAAGTCTAAGAGACTCTGCCAAATATGGGTTTTAAAATACCAATAGTATTAAAGGTTTTTATTAGATGGCCTTTGCAACAAGCCAATCTTCTCTTCCAGTTTTGTGTTTTCTATTCCAAAGATTTCGCCTCAGAGTTCTACTAATGGGAAGGCGGATAAGTCACCAAACCTCTTGGAACTCTCCAGTAAAACACAGAAGAATCATTTTGTTATTATGAAAACCTTAGAGGAATTAAACGTGTAATAAAACATTAAGTTAACAAATGGCATCTAATCTAATCAGAGTGGGAATCGCTGCAAAAGGGAGCAGCGGCAAATTGATAAAATATTAATTGCTTAACTTGAAGCAGCTTGATTCTTGGCTTGCCAACGAAAACCTGGAGGAGGAATGAAGTCGTCCTTTTGAACATGAAGGGGGGATCGACTCCTCAAAGGGCAAGTATTCAGTCGGCGTGCAGACAGTAGGTTTCCACTTACTGACGTGCCAAAGGCAACAGCGGAGTAACATTCCCCTTTGGATACATTGAGAGTCTGCAGTGCTGCAGCTGACCTCGTGAAAAAAGGATGAACTGCTTATTCCATATGTCCTTGTTTGCCCCGTCACTAAAATGTCCCCCAGACAGGAAATTAAACGACAAAAATCGCTTTTCATTCCTTCCAGTGGACTGTGCGTATCTGTAGTGTCACATAGCGAAGCACACTAATGAGAGACACATGCAACTGTGCAATGGAAACTCTTTAAAACATTTCACAATTTAGAGGTCAAGGTTTGATTAATGTGGTGATGTCTGAAATTGCACCGTGTGCGATTAAAAAAAAACAAAAAACAACTCACCGAGCAGCTGCTCGTCAATGACACAACAGATGCATGCGTTTATCGGGAAGCAAAACAAGCTTGTGGTGTTCTAATAAAAGAGGTGGGCCAACAATAATTCTTCCTGCAATCAAATTTTAAGATTCTCCACACAACAGCGGGGTCGAGTAAGTAGCTCATACCTCTGCTGAGAAGGTACGAGTGTCTCATTTAATAGACTCCCAAAAGACCGGTCTGACAAGTCCGTGGGAAGGTGGAGAGTTAACGGTTAACAACGCATCTGATATCAATTAAATCAAATGGAAAAACAGTTAAACGTTACTTATTGAGGCGTAACGTAAATCCAGCGTGACCGAAGCCGATTCAGCCAGTGAAACAACTGCAGAATGTCTGTTGAATGCGAAATTAATAGCGTCTGATTTAAAGCTCCCATACTGTGTATAATGTCACATCAGGCCTTTGCAACTCGGCAGACCTTAACTCCAACAAGGAACTCTTCTTTAAAGTTATGTTTTTCTCTTTTGCAGGAAGTACACACACACAGAGCACAGCGGACGCTCTGTCCGGCAGGTGTTTTGATTTGCCTCGTCTGCCCGACCACTGACGCTTGTGAAAAGTCTGACCTTTCTGCAGGATGAGCTGTGAGGGTGTATTTGTTGAGAGACGAGGGGGGTCTTCAAGGGCTTTGTAGTTTTGAGGGTCTAACTCAGGGTCTACGGGAAAATCAACAACTTATTCTTGCCTTCAGTTCTCTTACGTCAACCTTCTCTGACAGCCTTTCCCCTCTCATCGTTGTCCAGTCTAGGTTTTAAAAGGTTCAGATTCTCCGACATTATAGCTGTGGAATATTTGTGTGGGAGAAGTGACAGTTCCCTCTGTCCAGAATGTCAAGTCTTCACTTGTTTTTCTTCTTGTTTACGGATGAGAAAACGCTACTTTCTGGGCAACAAGCAAAACAAACCAGTTCACTTCACTCGATGATGTCAAAACTCCCCCCTTCCTGAGCCAGTTGAGGTGAAAGTGGCATGACGTGAATCAAAGAAGGAGCTGTGAGCCAGAGAGACAGCGAGACGTGTTGCCTCTTGCTGTGGCGAGTGTCGTGACGTCCTGTAAAGACGTTTGTGTACATGCTCTGTAGATACACGGTGGACTCTGTCATCACCTGCCTCACCTGCTGTGGACGAGCCAACGCTGACGCTGCCAGATTTGCAGCTGCGCACAAAAGCCTCCGTGTTTTGTGTTGGAGTGTGGTCTACTGCGCTTGCACCATTTATAACGAGAGTCTATGGTAGAGATCTTTGCGGCCCAAAGGAACAGGAAATACGTCACTTGAACGTACCCTCGCTGTAGACAAGTGAGAACATCTTTGAACTACATTTGAATGCTTCTTCTTCATGTGAGACAGGTGGGGCGGCACCCTAGCACCCTCTACTGACGGGCCATCATATGACAGACATGTTGGGGAATGTCTCCCATTTCCTCTTGTCTTGAATATTAATACTTTGTGTTTTTAGTCTCTCCAACTCCAGCCTTGTTGCAGCCGTCTCACTTTATTAGCGCAATGTTGCCGCTGCCTCTCGTCCGTCTCGACATAAAAAACAAAACAAATCACTTCCTGTGTGCAGCGCTATATTAAGAAGAGTTTGTGTGTGTGTGTGCCGATCGCAATGCACTTTTGAGTTCCCGTCGTTTCAGCGAGCGTCGAGAACGAGACACATCGTGTACTCGTTGTTGTTAAATGTAAGATAGATTAAATGCGACGCCAGTAACAACATGCCTCGGAGCAGGGAACATGCTCTGAAATTAGAATTAAATGCGGGAGATTTGCATGAATGAATTTTATTTTTGAGTGAGTCATTCCAGGACAATTTAAAATCCTGGTGAGACCAGACTTGAACGCTAAACAATTAGACATTTTATACATCACCGGTGTAATCTGCGCGAACATTCATTGTGGTTTTGCATGGACTTAGGAAGCGTCCCGCTGTATTCTTTTAATAAACTGCAGACGACCCCTCAGATTCCGGTGGAGCTTGTTGAAAGGTCTCACTGGAAAGCCTAAAATATAAAAAGGTGCAAGCTGGTTACATTTCCAGAATAGCTGAAAGAAAGCTGGACATTGTGACACTGAGGTCACCGAGACATTTGTGTGTGGGGGAGCTGTTTGTGTGGGCTTGCATAGTCATGTTTCCTCATCCCCCAGAGGGCGAGGAGAAAACCCCCATTGACTGAGGGTCACTGTAGTGCTGTGTCACTCTTTCCTTACAGAGACACTTTGAGAAGAATCCTGTCCAGTTCCCTCTTTAGGCGGCAGCAGCAGCAGCAGCAGCAGGGAGAGCAGCCGTCATGACGAGCAGAGAGAGAAGCTCTGTGACTCAGTTCCCAGAAGTGTCCGCTAATGTCAGTGAAAGAACAAGAAGGTCCTGCCATTCTGGGAAAGACGGACAAAAAAAAAAAAAGGGAAATTATGTGTAATAGAGGTCTAGCAACTATGTACTGCAAAACCATAAAACCAACCATGTAAACAACCAGTAAACAAACACACAGACCTCATGGTTACGCTGTATAACCAGACAAAAATACTTTAGTGATGTGATATTTACATGAAAACGTGATTCATCCTTTGCGTTTGTTAAAAAGTCTGAAACTCTGACTTGTTAACATTTACTTATAGTACTGTGTGAGACAGGTATGTCCACATTTTTTTGTCTACCTGCTTTATCTGTTACAACTGACAACACAAATTAAAAGAAAACATTTTATAGTGTCTGCCCCCCAGAAAGAATCACACAGTTAATTCTAATTCTTTTGTATATCCTGAAAATGCAATCAGGAATTCATCCTTCTGACATGGACCAAAAGAGTTGAGTTGGAGGCCATCACATACACATACACCCCAAATAAAACCTAAAAAAGGAGCTTACAAGGGTCACTTAGATCTGATGGGAGAGAGCCCAGGTGTTTCCAGGTGGCAAAAGGAAGGTGAAGACCAGTAGCAACACCGTCAACTCCTCATCTGTTGTTTTAGGAAGAAGGAAGTTTAATCAAACGACAACTTCTTATATGAATAAATGTAAAGTGGTCAAATAAATTGATCAAAAGCAAACGCTGGAGTCTCACAATGCTGCCATGCTTTTTTATGCGAAGACGAGGTTGAAACGCTAAATGGTTTTTATGACTTTAAGTAGGTGTTAGACATTTCAGTTTATCACCAACATCGTCATCTTGGAACAAACCGCTCAAGGTTATGGTTTTAATTTGATCGTAAAATCCATAAAATCCCTAAATCTAAAACTTACTTTACTTTTCTTTTTGCCCAGAACGTCGTGCTTCCTCATCCATAAACAATTACAGGAAAAAAGAAATGAAAGACTTCACATTCTGGACAGAGAAGGAAACAATGTTTTTGTGTGTTTTCATTGATAAAACACAAAGTTCTTATTATTTAACTCTCCCCAGGATGACATGGATTTAAAAAAAAAAAAAAGGGGATGGGGGGGGGGGTCCTGTGAGGCCTGACGGTCATCATGACTGTGTGGGAGGGACATTCCAAGTGGATGATAGTGGAGGTTTTTTTTAAATCCTGCTTCTATCAGTGATGGATTTCACAGACCATCGCTGTCTGCTGCACTGCTGTGCTGTGACGGACAAACCGGATGGTGACCGTAGGAGTTCCTACATCCACTACCCCCGTTCCATTTCCCTCGACAATCACACACCCCCTCACAAGACAATGTGTCATCGCAGCAAAAGGCCCCGTGTTGACTTTACACGAGCATATCCGACACATTCATGTTAATGTAAAACCCACATGTTATGTATATCATGTTGCAGAGGTACAACAGAGCCACATTTTTGCCAGTTGAAAGTAGCTACGTGAAGCTAATTTTGGTGATTTTGTTATTATTCTCCCTGTTTGGTTTTCATGAACAGAAACAATGACACTCATCCTCCATCTGAAAAACGACTCTGCCAGGCAAAACTATCAGACCCGACTGAGAGTTTGTGTGCGGAGGCAAAAGGAATTCATCTGGGCATTCATTTTTGTGAATGCATTTGACAACAGTTTTGTAGTTTATTAGTGTCTTGCACTAACATTGTAAGTTCTCCAGATCAACACATTTTTAAATAATCAATAGAGAGTCACTTGTAGGCTACACTAACAATCCTCACAGAACCACAACAGATTCAAATCTGTCACACTGCATCCTTAGCAGCATCTTAATAGTGCAGCTTAGACCAATGCCGCACATTTATAATCCACCGTTTACACCTTTGCTCTTGTACTTTGGGTCTTTAAAGGCTTAGGAAAGATACGTCCGTTCAAATTAAAATGCTCAATATCATTTCAGAGACGTCTGCTCTGCGTCAACATGCGGAGAGTCTCATCCGGCCCTGTCACAGCACAGCTGCTGGGCCACAGAAAGGTGTTACAGGACACCAGTGGTCACTTAGCAACCTTGTTTCTAATCCATGATAATTATGATCCTATAATGTTTCAGTCAAAACGGGTTTGATTTGATTCATGATGTTTTTGTATCGTCTTGTTTTGTAATGATGTAAACAGTAATGCCAAAACACACCATAATATCCCCATAATTATGCTGGAACTACTGCAATTAGGACCAGATCTTTCTGGAACGGGATGAATCATTATTCGTTAATGGTCTAATCAATCTTAACCGATCAACAATGGTCTGTTTTCATCTTCTTCTCATAAATCTACAAATTACAAAGATAATCCAGGTCTGTAGAAGCACCAGATGAAATGAAATCTGCAGTAATGGAAATAAACTTAATGTTTATTAGAGCCTATTAAGTCCCTGTACTGACATTTCCCTTTGCTCGGTCACATAAGATTGTGGTCGGTGCTTTTAAAATGCCATTTTAGCCGTGACTCTGACAAAAATACCGTTGAGCAGTTTAATGGAAACCCAAACAAAACAAATTATGGCCTTGTGTCATTTTTGCCTGCATTTAGTTTGCGTTGTGAGTGAATGAAATAGTCAAATCCCTGTGTGATCTCATGAAGGCTTTAGAGTTAATCATGAATGAATGAATGTGATGTGGTTTGTGCCCTGTTTTCCCCCTTGAATATATCCATTATATCCATTGTTGTCCGACAGCTGATGCACAAGTGGCACCTTTCGTGAGACTCATTTCCTTTATTACCAAGAATATGGGGGGGCTATAATTTATTCGCCATTTCTGCAGAAAGGTGAACATTTGTATTCTTTTTTCAAGAATTAAATGGGCCAAGAGCTTAGTTAAAAATATATATACTGTATATATAAATTTACAGTCAATGAATGCAATCATCACCAGCTGAGCTTCACTCAGTGGCGCCAGGTGACATCTTGTGATGGTCTCCCATCTCTAAACCCAGTAGACTATCAACACTCATCTCACATCGGAGCAAACTGTACTTGCAGTCGGGCGTGTGTTTATGTTCATGTGGCGTATTCGCCGCTTTCTGCACAGATTTTTGATTGTGTTTTGATACGTTTGGCACTTGAAGGGCCACATTTTCCTCTGCTCAGACAGACTTGAGTTACAGGCAAGAGACACCAGAGATTTCCCTCTCTGCAACCACCTATTTTCCTTGTTTAACTTATGGATTTAACACTTCTGTCTGGGCTGTCCGTCTTGACTGTGATTATATGTCGGAGTCTTGTTGCACAACGTGCCGAGTGAAACTAATCCCAACTTGTCTTGGCAACTTTGTGGATTTCAAGTTTGCAACATGTGTCCGTCAAACCATCCATCTATGTAAACTTGCACATTTAAAAACATTTTATGTTGAAAAAAAACCTTCCAACTGTGGAGCAGTTGAAGGTTATCTTTGC
Organism: Solea solea; assembly: GCF_958295425.1. Classification (NCBI taxonomy): domain Eukaryota; kingdom Metazoa; phylum Chordata; class Actinopteri; order Pleuronectiformes; family Soleidae; genus Solea; species Solea solea. Next base: position 3,421,995 of record NC_081151.1, read on the forward strand.
TATCATGAAGCAAAGATTCCAAACCTGTCGCTGTCAAGCTTTCTGTGTTCAGGTTTTTTTCTACTATACCACTCGTGTTCTACAATAGAATAAAATTAAGTCTTTGTCGATAAGCAGGACAAAAATAAGTGGAAATTCAGCAAAGACGCACAGATAAATGAAAAGTGAGAGTTTAAACCTGTGTAAAGCTTATAAAACTTTATTTTCTGACTGGGAATTTGAGTCATACTTAAATATTTGTGTTTGTTTCAGTTTCTTTTCAGTGTTGGCTAAAACCGTACAGGGTGAGCCTTCATCAGGCAGCACAGCTCTCAATGTACGGCCATCTCCTCCATTTCTGCACGACCCGCCGTCATAATTTACTTTACTTATCTATTCAGTGTACGTAAAGAAACTTCCCACCTCACATTAGATGCTGTATTTCAATAATGTGACTGAAGGTCCAGCCACGTTTGAACAGAGGTCTTTAGTTTTGTTCTCCAACAGACTTTACTGTGTTCAACAGCTCGTGCACAGCGTTTCCTTCTGCTTCCTTCTGGTTTCACTTAGGCATCCATGCAGTCAGATAACAATCTCCATGAGACTGATGAGGGATGTCAACAGGAACTGTTGCGTGACGCGAAGGTAGCTCCGGGATTATCTCGGGGTTTTCTCCAAGGGTAACCTAGCTGTCCCTCATTATTTCACGAGAGCACCTGCACACAGGATCTGCTTCAGGATAAGGCGATTTCAATTTCCTGTACACACAAAAATCATGATTAAAAATGTTCCTACGTTCCCACACAGAACGATTATGTGCGGTTGTGAAACTGTCGTATTGTTCAGATCTTTCCTGTCTGCGAGACGCCGTCTAGTCCGTCAGTCAAGCAGCGATGATATGATGCAGCGTGATGTGATCGATTGTGCTTGAAAGACATTTCAGCCAACAGTGAATCCCAGATTTGTGTTTTTTTTCCCCTTCACTCTGAAGCAGATGTCCTGTAACCATCCTCAGCTTCTCCATACCTCACAGTAATCCACATATACATCATGCTAATGACACTGACGCGATACCATTCATCTTTAATGGAGAGCTAATTGACAGCAAATGGCTGCAGCGCGCGGTGGATATTTCTAGATCGACGTCAACAACAGAAGAATTCATCTGTTGAATACGAGTCGAGAGATTTTTTTGCACAATATTGACTTTATGTTGTAAAAAGACTGAAAGTGCCGGTCCTTGCATTGTCAGTACACTATCCAGACATAATGTGACAGCTGTCAGGAGAGTTTCACGAGTGCTTTCTTTGGACGCTTACGTGGGTGTAGAGAGTCAAGGCTGCAAGGTCACTGCAGAAAATCAGCAGGTGGTCAGATGTAAGGTCCACTTTTGGCTGTGAAGTCTGAGTTTTATGATAGCGGCCACTGGGACACTGTCAGAGGGAGATCAAGTGTCTGCGAGAGAGATACAAGTACCAATACTTTCAGTATTAGCGAGTATTTCAGTTTCCAGCTGAAAGTGACACTAAGGTCAACACTTCACAATGCAAATATAATGGATACTGTTTACTGTCCATGGCTACACTGAGCGCCGTTGTCACATCCAAGCTGACTTTTGGGAATTAATAGAAGTAATGAAATTCAATTCTGTTGAATGTGAAATTCAAAGTTAGTTCACGGAAATAAGCAAACATTTTATGTCCCCATTCAGGTATTTATGATGTTTTTGTCAAAAATAAGTCAGCAGATGTTGTCTTTTCACTCACTGATGGAAAAAGACTTGATGCCGATTCAAAAACCACTTACCTGAGTGTGAGCTCCAGCTAAAGAAACACACTCGTATGTAATGAAGGAGGACTTAAGAGTCTCACTGCCACCACAATCCATCTTGTGTGTCAGTTTGCCAGCTCAAGACTCATCCAGCCACAGAAATAACAAGAGCTAAGGCACATTTCTCCTGTAATTCTTTATAAAAAATGTCTGCTTTGTGTTTAAAGACGCGTCTGTGAAAAGTCTGTTCACATGTGAGGTTGTGCAAGCATTTTCTGTCCCCATTCAGGGTTTTATTTAATGCTGAAATCTAAAAAAAAAAAAAAAAATGCGAATGAAAACAGGCTCATGAAAATCCACTTACTGGCTCTGAATGATGGTTTGATTCCATTGAGCTTTTTCTGGGTCCTATAATGTGCATTTTGGCTCAATCTCGGCCTTATTAGGACACGGGAATAGAACAAAACTATCAATATTATTTGCCACAGGTTTGCTTTTTCCTACTGTGATAATTTTAAAATATTTACGGGGGGGGGGGCAAAGCCTGTTGTATGGCAGCTACAGCCACTGTGTGTCTGCAGAAATGGCTTTAATCTGACGTGCCACATCTGCGTTGTCGGTGTGTGTCACACAAATGTCCGTCTACTTTAATAATCCGGAGTTTTTGTTGGAGACGTGCGTGTTATTGGAAAGTGTGAGGTAAGACCAAACACGTCTCCAGTGCAAACAGCCATGCGGGGTTTTTAACGTGGCTTCACATCAGGGCAGCGATAATATAATCAGACTGAAATTTGATTTACGTTCAAGTGAAATCATCAAAATGAAATCGCACAGATCGAGAGGTTTGAGTTGGCTTCACTTCCGCAATTATTTATTACGTTTTTGTCAAAATAAATCAGCACACGACGTTTTTTGACGAGAGTTACACTCACTGATGGAAAGACTTGAAACTACTTACCTGAGTGTGAGCTCAAGCTAAAGAAAAACACACTGGTATGTAATGAAGGAAGGCTTAAGAGTCTCACTGCCACCACAATCCATCGTGTCTGTCAGTTTGCCAGCTCAGGACTCATCCAGCCACAGAAATAACAAGAGCTAAGGCACAGTTCTCCTGTAATTCTTTATAAAAAATGTCTGCTTTGTGTTTAAAACGACGTGGCTGTGAAAAGTCTGCTCCGTCCTGGCACTTTGCGGCGGTATTACACCTTAAAGTTGTTATTGATTTATTTATCTGTGGCCTGAGAGTCTGGCTTGAAGAGAAAATGGGATCCTTGTCTGTGTGCAGTCAGGGACGGTCTACTTCAATTAGAAATGTTCAAACCGAAGCCGGAACTTTTTTTCCACAGTTTGCGATTCGTGTGCTCACATTTTCCGTCTGCTGTGAAAGTTTGGGCTCTGGTGTTTGGAAGCAGGGAGCTTTGCTTTATTTAGGTAGCGGGGGGAGGGGAGGTGAGATACAAGTATGCTCCCTTTTTCATGATATATTAAATTGATATATTCACCTTTAGAACACAGAGCATTTCATCTGCTTTTTTCCATTAAAAAGGTTTAAACGTACAGTTTATACAGAGGCTTTAAGAATCCACAATATAGAGTGCCTTATGTCCAATTGGCAATCTGATCAACTATATAAACATACCTGAGCAAAAAGTACTAAATGTTCTAAATCGGATAGAATTTGTGAAATGCGCCACTTCAAAGTTCAACATTTTATGAACAAAAATAAAAGTGCTCTAATTTGTGACTTCTGCACAATTACTGCTACTTTATATCACAATTAAAAAGGCAATTAACAAGATTAATCATAATCATCTTTGGCTCAACATGTGAGAAGACGAACCCCGCCCCCAGGATGTGTCCATATAAGGAGTTGAGTATTATTCCCGCATGAGCACTAAAGGGTTAACTACCATGTGACATCATTAACTCCTCAGGAAAAGGTTTACTGATCAAACCAAGTGAGAAGTAGCTTTGTTTTCCCATAGATTTCCATTCAAATGCAAGTTCGTTTTGCAACCAGTGGAGTCGCCCCCTGGTGGCCAACTTCTTCCATCCCACTTCCCAGGCTTCACTTCTCAAACTGAAAAACTATGTCCTACACAGTCTGTCATCTCAGAACCAGACCTTTATAGATGCTTTGTAATTACCATTACATTATGCATTATCAGATAAAAGAAAAAAAAAATCCTGAATCACTGGAAACCCTTTAAAGCCATTTTCCTTAATCACTCCATTAAAAGCTCTTTTATGGGAAACCAGAAATAGCAGAGGAGTGAATATTTCTTTGGCACGACTTCACATGATGTCACACTTGTATTGTTCACCAAATAAACCGCGTGGCGAGCGGCGTTCACTCCGTCTCCCTCTCATCGTAGTCTTGAACCATCACTCTGTTTATTCCTGGCTTAATCTCAGTTGTCCTGCAGGCAAAATCTCAGTTTGGCTTAAACGACATGACTTGTGTCAGAGACTCGTGTTAGAATACGCTGTGAAAATGGTTAAAGGCGCTTTTTTTCTTTGGCAAAGTGCAGTGTTTCTTTACAGCCGTTTTACTGCCATAAATTGTATTGATCAATGCTTCCATGCGCTGGACGGTAGATGATTGATGCTGCACTCAAATGTCTGGGAAAATGGCAACGATGCAAATAAAGGGAGACTTCCACATTTCCTGTGTGTAATTACACACAAACCAATTCCTGTGTCTACAATGGCTCTGGAGGGGAAAACAATGAAGGCTCCTCACCCCGGTATTACACCATAAAGGATAGGGGTACAATACCCACACATCCAAGAATCCCTGCCAGGAATCATGATTTGTTTTAAATCATCAAACTCTCTCTATTCTCCTTCCCAGATTAGCTGTGGCAACGTTGAGCGGCGGGTAAACGATCATTTTCTTCCAAGCCAATACCAGTCGGCGGCTGCACACAGAAGCAAGAGACGACCAAAATATTTTCCTAATTACCATAAACCTCTTTTTGAGGGATGACGCAGGCGGGGGTTGAGGTTTCCCTCCGACAAGATTTGGCTCTCCTGAACGAGGAAGGAAAGACCTCCTCCAGACAAGACTGTAATCGTTTCTCTCAGATCCAGGGATTAATCCGGCACTTGCATGCTCTGGTTCCTCCAATAAAAAGGAGACAGCACCTGTATATATATATATAAAAAAAACAAAAAAACAGGTCCCACCGGATAATTTGAGCCCTTGTAAAGAGTGTTATTCAGTCAACACGGAGGTTATCCGAGTTTATGACAAACAGGATCCACTTAACTGTCTTCATGATGTATTTTGTGTGTTCGCCACACATCTGACATAAATAATGATCATCACAGGACGCTGCACTTTCACTCAGTTAATTACAAACTAGTCGAGGCATTGGAGGTTTAGTGAGGAGCTTAAACAAACTGAACGTCACGCTCACTCGTGACATCTGTAACTAATTATAATTTAAACGTTGCCATGTCGTGTCTTTCTGAATATGCAAATGTGTTGTCTTTAAAACCTGTTCCTTAATCTTTGAGAATTGTTTTAAAAATACAGGATTTGGAGTTTGGTGATGTCGTGGGGGAGGGGGGCCAAATACTGATCCCAGCTCGGGAAAGTTTTATTGACAGTTTTTACATTTCTTTTACTTTGTTATTGCACATTTGAAGGCCACATGATCTATTCGTGTTTATTTATTTAGTTTTCCTCGCTTTAATCGTTGCCATGTTGTGTTTTTCTGTTGTTGTGCTATTCTAGAATTCATCCAGTGCTTCCAGTTATTTATTCATTATGTATTTTAAGTCCTGATTAGTGGAGCCCGGAGCACTTACCTCACTGTTTTTTCATTTTTTGAACTAAGTTTTATAATATGTTTTACTTCTGCCTGTAAGATGGTCGCCACCGAAATGCAAAACATTACATTTACTAGAAGTATCCGTCACAAATGAAATCACAGGACATTGCAGTTGTAGTTAAGAGTGAGCGTAATCTGGAGCTCTGGGTCCGAGGGATCCCTGCCGTTCCGGCTCCGTCATCAGACCATGAACCACGACCACAAACGTGCCACTCAGCAACATGTGAACCTGAGGGCAGTTGTAGCTCATATTTAAGATTTAATGGTGATGTTGACACTCAGCTGAACAAAGAAGCCCACTTGGTGTGATCCTGATTCCACTTTGACTCGCTGACCCTCTCTCCTTGTTGCGTCCTCTAGTTGCAAAAACGCTGGTCTGTTTTAGAGAATTCCTCAAATGTCTCATAAATCTCAGAGACAGAGCTGTAGTAGTGAAAAACTTGGACCGAGCACAGCAGACTTGACCATTGTGACATGTGATCTTTTGTGTTTAAGTGAGGAGCATGGCAACCGCACAATTATGGGTTTTGGGAAGAATGTCAGCACCTCATTGCTCTAGCGTTTGGCGACAAGGATAAAGAGTCTGCGTCTGAACACGGGCTACATTTCACAGGCAGTAAAATCTAATACCTTGTTCCTGTTATCGCGATTATGCAGGAGCTCTGCATATTGTATTTGTGGCTTTAGAACGAGGGGTGTCAAACTCAAAAGACCTGGGGGCCAATGAGCATCTAGTCTGGTTAAGGGGGGGGCCGGTCTAGAGAAAAAAAGTGGAAAATAACAACTATTTTGTAATATATATGATATTCATTGTAATATTAGACAGAATTGCAAAGTAAAAGTGCTTGTTTTGTTATAAAATGATGTATACTTCACAATAAAAACACATTTATGATGCACAAAAACTGAGAAATAAATAGAAAACTTGGCAAATAATGACGAGGATAACTGTAAGTAAAACAGCTTAAATATATGTAATTTAATGTTGAGTCTAATACATTTAATAAAGCAATGATTAAAACCAAATGTCTTATTACTATTATAACAAAACATAGTCTTATATTCTATCACCTTAGTGGCAGGTGTGCCTCAGCACAGTGGTGGGCGGGCCGCATGTAGCCCCTGGGCCGCCAGTTTGACACCCGTGCTTTAGAAGCTTCAGTGACGGAGTGTTTCGTCGGCGGTTGGAGCGTCACAGGCGGAGTTGTTCGTATAGAACATGACATCATGTGTAGATTGAGCGTGCACGGAGCAGACCGCTGGCTCACCGTCAGCTACAGTGTCAAGGAATGCTTCTCATTACCCAGAGTAAATACGACATCCTGGCTCACTCTTTCATTTAACTAGAAAAGGAGCCTGCGAAGCTGAAAATGGCACAGATCGGTCAAATATTTGCTCAAGCCGGGGGCGAACTCTGCCCACTTCCTTGCTCGGAGTTGTGGTTTTGAGAAATGTTTAGGCCTGATTTCTTAATTTGAGTTTCACACAGCGAGGAAGTTGTGCACTAAATGTTTCATTGAGTTTAGGGAGAAGTAGAAGTTAAAAACACACACCCTCTGTGTTCCCTAGACTGATCCATGTGCAGGAAATAACATTATTTATTTACTCAATCACACGTCTAACCTCTTACTCCTAGTCAGAACGGAAGAAGCCTCTTGGATGAGAGGTAAAATGAATTAGAAAATGAAATTATACAATATTATTAGTATTTTCAGTACAGTTAAAGAACCCCAATCAGTGAACTATCCTGTCAAAATAAAAATGAAGCCCCTTGAGCTCTATACGGGTTAAACAACAGGATTTGATCTTAAAAATAAACATAGTAATTAACATTAAGTGGATGATTAATGAGCGCCGCCATCGTCGGTCTGAAAGGACAGATTTTAGTTCATGTAAACACCAGCTCTCCTTAAGTGGATTAATCTCAGGTGTCCCGTATCAGGAATCATGGGAATATAATGTTCCTTAACATCAGGGAGGAAACAAAATGCAGCTGGAAGCGGTTTAATGTACATGTGATTTTCACAGATATTTCCCTGCAATAAATAAGTATAATGTAGCGCTTAAATACTTTAACACATGAATATTAAAAAGGAATACGTTTCATTGGTCTTCTCTGCATTAGCGTGTGAGGCTGCACGGCCTTGTAAATTGTCTCATATTCCGCTGATTCATTGACTCCAAACAATGCTTTGTTTCCTGGAACTTGATTTTCTTGTTGGATGGAAAGTGTTTCATCTGAAAAAGCTGGTGTGCAGTCGCTCATTTCTCTGTTATTCAGACGAACCACTTAACTTCTTCATCCCGAGAGGGAACGCACAAATATTTTCCCTGATGTATTAAACGGAAATACCAGTGCTTCATTTAAACTCCAGTGCAGGAAATCTATTATTCACACACACACACACACAGCTGCACACAACTTTAGAAATGAACTGTTTATTAAAAGATGCTATGGATTATACTTTAATACAACAAATATTGAATTAAGAACTACAGTTTAAGCAGTCAGAAATGTTTCAGCTGTGAGTTGTGTGTGTATTTCCAGGATAAAAATGCTCATTTTCTTTCTATTCAACCAAAAGCTGCAGTAAAACTGAGGGCACCTTTGTTGACCCTGCACTGTTGTCCTTTCAAATGAACCTCAAAAACCACACTTTCCATGGAACCGGTCTCCCACACAGCCGTCTCTGCAGCTGCCGGGCCTCACACTACCTGTACAGGAAGGATCCGAGAGAGCGAGAGAGAGACGTCTGCGCCGTCTGTGACTCATAGTATTTCCACATTTGAGATGCCTTCCACACACACATTCATCACTGGGGCAGTAGATCATTATGCACTATTGTGGGCTTTTATGGTGTTATTATATACATTAGTCTTTTTCCAGATAGCATGCATATAAGGTTTGTGCCGTGCAGGTTGACACATGTATGACAACATAAGGAACTTATCATGAAGCTGAATTTACACTGTTGTCTTTAATAAAAAACACACAAATCACACTAATCAGTCACTGCCCTGGTGTTGATGAGACAAGTACAGTTTCTCTTGGCTCGGGAAAAGTAAATTCAAAAGCTTCCAAAAGGGCAGGACGCTTGAATAACAGGTCTGTGAGAGTTTAAGAGCAGATCCAATCTCTAACTGTACTGTAGACTCTCTTGGTTTTTAGCCCAGTCATTTAGTGACATCTAATGACGCATCACTACTATTATCTGTGCACCAGTGCCGTAACAGAGCTGCAGGATCCTGACTCACTGTTTTACCAGGACATTTCTTGGTTTGAATCCCAGGACCTTCCTGTGTAAGGAGTGTTCATGTTTTCCACATGCGTGTGTGTGTGTGTCTGTCTGTCTCCCACAGTCCATAGATGTGCAGTTGAAGGTTAAAGGTTGAGTGGAGACTCTAAATTGACCCTGGATGTGAACGTGAGTTTACGTATGGTTGTGTGTCTGTCATTTTTGATGGGATCCACTCCAGTGTCGACTGTTACAATTTTAAAAAAAGAAAAGCAGCATCAAAGGAGTTTGAAATGGTTTCTTAACCTGTGGGTCTAGGACTAAAAGGGATTGCAAGGTAAATCTAGGTTTATTGGAGGTTCCCCACAACAGTGGAATAGAAAATTGGGGATGCCGTCTGTTACTTGCACCCCACACTACCCTTAGATATCAAGGAGGCCAGCTCATTAGATATTTTTTAAAGATTTAAAATTGTTTTACTCTAGCCTTCAACTATAGCTCCTTTTTATTTGCATTTTTAGTTTATTTTAAAGTTAAAACAGGGTTTTAACCTCTTGACTCTAGCTATTTTATTCCACCCTGTGTTGTATTTTACCGTTTTATTTGCATCTTTTGTTTTATTTCAAAGTTAAAACACGTATGTATGCACTACAGTTTTAACATTTTTTATCTTTTTAACTAGAAAAACTTGAGCAGGTCACAAATCGGCAACCGTTTTTGATAAGTCACATAGACTTCATATGAAAAGATTACAAACCCAGTGGTATATCAGGCACCATGTTTCAACTATGAATGACATGTTTTTTTAACAAGAAAGATAATTCAACTTAGTTACCTGAAGAGAAAAATGATGATTGGGATGCTTTGGTCTGCTGAAATGACAGCGTCTTTGTAAACAAGTCATTTTCAAAATACACAGGTTTACGTCTCCATAATGATCGGTAAACCATCGTGCCTCCAACTCTATGAAGTGGAAAGGGGAAAAAAAAGATTCTCGCACCAGTGGAAAATGTTGTCTAAGCGTTGCCACATGTCCATGTAGACGTCGAGCAACCATCATGTAACGGGAGAAACGCAGACAAGCGCAGATACTTTCTGCTCTGTGGTTCACCATAGGATTCAGAAGAGAAATTACAATTCTGCGTTCGAGCGACTGCCAGGGTGAATATTCTGTGTTAAAGCCATCAAGGAACGCAGTGAAGGAGACTTCTGAAAGGACCACAACATGTGTGTGTGTGTGTGATGTGACTTCTGTTCTCTGGACGTCTGACCTGTTTGAAGTAGATTTCTTTTTATGCAATATGTAATTCTGTCTCGACTCAGACCCACAACTAACATTTTGCCAGACATGTATATACATTATTGCTTATTTTAACCATAAAAGGGCCAGAAAATGACCTATAACTAAGTGCTTTTGCCGTTTTTTCCAGAATAACTTCCAATATCTGACAGTTATTTTAATCTTTAAAGAAAAGCAAAAAAGTTTATTTAGGAAAAACATTGCAGTTGTACACGAACAGATTTTGCATGTTAAATGTGAAATTTGAACAGTACAAAACATTTATTGAGTCTCTCCATTTGACTTTGTCTCTCAATGTCCAAAAAAAAAAAAAGTAAACTTTACAGACGTTCTTCCCACTGTCCTCTCTGGTGACAAAGACACTGATTCTCTGGGTTTCTGAAACAGCGTAAGGTGAAATTACCGTAATTAAATCAAAGGTTTCATAATGTCAAGCCTCCCTGAGAGAGTTCCAGACAAGTCTTAAGGGAAACTTAGTTCCCAAAATGAGAAAAACTAAGGTGTGAGGATTGTGCTGGAGATAATTCAGAGAATTCACCTCTGCTTTGGTCAGATACTATATATATAGTCCATCTGTGCTCACTCACTGGGTGTAGCATCAATTTATCAAAGTTATTTTTGCATGGGCATGCAGAAACTAAGGTAAACCCACACTCACTCATACTTCTACTGCCAATCTCAGGTTGCCAGTCCATCACAGGGACACAGAGACAGACAACCAGTCTCTCACAATCACACCTACGGTTAAATTAGAGTGTCCAATTTGCCTAATCCCCTAATCTGCATGTTTTTGGACTGTGGGTGGAAACAAAGTCCGTGCAGAAAGGCCCTTGTTCTGATTGGGGTCAGAACCTGGGTCTTCTTTGCTCTGAGGAACACCAAGCAAGTCAAATGAAGATCCCTAAAGATCTACCTGAGGGGAAGCTCACAGTCTTGCACCATTAAAAACCTCGGCTTTAAACACTTAAACGTTGAGCAGCTCCACTAAAGTAACAGGGAGGTGTGGGCTTTGCTCAAGGGCACCAACATGTCTGTAATGAATGGCAGGCAAGTTTCTATTAACTGGCTAGAGAGATTTAAGTAGGTAACAAATATTTAATTCAGACACAATGTGGAATTAATAGAAAACAGATTCATTCACAGGGCTTTATTGTAAAATATGGCCAAATAATCAGTTGGCTGGACCCCAACCCTCTGTGTAAATGATTTAATTCTGCTAAAGGAGCAGCAGTAGGTGTCAGGGGAGGTTATATTTCTTTGCTGCAAAAGGAGCAACTGGAACACGCCTAAGATCTGAGCGCGTTTGCACATAACTCAGCACGTCAACAGTTACTCACCTACTCATTTGTGCATCTCACAACATGGTCGTAAAGCTGTCGCTGTATTTTTAAAGACACCCAGTCATACATCGTCTCAGCGGCTCGCAGATTTCTGGAGTAAATTGGAAACACGTGCGCACAAGGAGCTCAAGTAAAGCTTGTGAGACCTGACAAGTACAGAAATCGCCATTATCAGGTTAACTGGATGAGATATGGTCGCAGAATCAAATCAAGACAGATTTGTCAGAGTTTACTCGCAGAGCTCACTTCCCTCAGACGCTGATGTACAGTAATGTCATAGTGCCATCATTGTGTCTCCCTCTGATCACTGGTCAGGTTTGGACTCGGAGTGTTTTTACAGCATAACTGGACACAGACTTTCCACTAGGATCCGTCAGCGGGGGATGAGTGAAAGCCTGCCTGGGCCACGTCCATCAGAGGAAGACTCCAGATTATGTTCGTTGCCAGCGAGCTAATTCACAACACATGTGGCTGAGAACTGAGAGGAGGAAGCCCTGAGAGCTGGATAGATGGAGACCAATGTGGCTACTGCATTTAAATCCCTAATGTTGAGATTGTTCTTAACAAAAATGTCACAACAGAAAGGCATCGCGGTGGAATGGCACGTGTTGAACTGTTGGTCCACATGTAGCTGCACGTCACCGGGGCTTCAGCAGCCCCTTTCGTCTTCATCATTTGTCATTTTGTTTATTTTTGTCATAATAAAGCTGGAACTTTTCTACAGGCAAAGTTACCAATACTTAAAACCTGTTTAAATGTCAGACTCGTCACATTATTAAAACCTTGTGGGCTTGTGAAGTGCACAACAATGACATCACCCTGCACTGGACACCATATTAACAACAGCTGTATTTATTCATTGTAGTCACCGATAATGATATAATTACAGATGAATATTGGAGCTGCAGAGGCTTTTTTTTCTTCCACCTCTATTTGTCCACTTAATCCACCAGAATTAGCAGAAATGTGTCCTGGCTGCAATTACAGGCTGTGTGCTAATCTGTCAGACAGGGTGGCCGTGCATGCAGCTCATACCTCCACAGATTGAGTGAAGAGAATGGATGTCTTTGCTTTTTTGTATTCTATGTTTTATTGTCCTTGTATAATGATGAATTTGTTGTTTCACAGCGTGAACCATCAAATCAATCTTAAAATAGATTTAAATGTTTGTAAAACCAATCTTCAAATCACCTTCAGACAATGTTTTCAGATGACGGCGCAGCATACAGAAATGTTACATCATTTCAGTTCATGAATGAGAATAACCGAGACCACGAAATCTTACTCACTGCGGCTTTAAGTGTCTTAGCATGACGCAGCAACAAGAGGTCAAACAGTTGCCTGAACTGATGTCTCACAAAAGTGAGAAACACTGTGATTCTTCAATAATTTGATTTAGAAAAAGTTAAAATGAAACAGTAGGCAGGTGACGGGATTAACAGCAAACAACCGTCCTCGTCTACCAAGTGTCTTTGTAGTCCTTCAATCTCATGAATCACTTTGAAACTGTGCTGCAAAATATTGACTTCTCAGATATTTCTTTGTGGTTTTGCACTGGTCTGTGTCTTTTTCAAGTTTTATAAGCATAAATAATATTTTTCCTTACACTAGAGCCGATATCAATGTGTGCAATGCAGTCTTCAGTTTTCTTATAGATAAATTGTGCTAACCACAAAAAAAAAAATTTGTGCAACTTTTATGATGTTATAAATAGCTGAACATACCCAAACTGATATTTCTTATGATCATTTCCTGTGTAACATTCTAAAGTTATATCATTTGAAGGATGTTGGTTCACAGCTCATTTTCAAATCAAAGAGGTTATCAGCTGCTCCTTCTGTGCCAGTGAATGAATAATCACATTAGCCACAATGTGCTGCAGGTTGCTTTTCGGAAAGAAAGGATGAAGGTATTTAATATAATTGTTCTGCTCTGACTGTAAAGAAGTTTGAAAATGACAAGAATGACTGTTGTCTGTCTAGATTCTTATTAATCCAGGTCATAGTTCTCCAAATGTCACTGACTCAGAAGCAACGCAACTCTTGGTTGCAGGTGCATGGTTAAAAAAAAAACCCACACAACTCCTTATATGGACATCCTGGGGGTGTGTGTTTATAGGTCACATATTCAGGCTTTAAAAAATGTTTTAAAGTTATGATTCATTTTATATCACATTTAGTAGTGATACAAAGTAGCAATAATTGTCCCTAATTTCCAAATTTCACAGATTCAAACCCATTTTAAACATGTTGAGTACTTTCTGCACAGGTGTGTTTATATGGTTGATGAAAATGAAAGAAAAAAGGATATAGGACACTCTATATTACACATTCTTATACCCTCTGTGTGTGTGTGTGTGTACTGTATGTTTATACATAGCAATGGAAAAAAGCAGCCAAAAGTGTCTGTTAAGTGTTATAAGAAGACCAGAGACACAATAAAGTCTCATCGCCTCAACGGTTGGTGATAAAAGCACTTTTGCTTGACATCATGTAAACCAGGTTAGTGCTAAATCACAGCTGTGTGTGATTAGAGTTGCTGTAGATCTGTTGCCCTCACACCGGTGAAATGCATCATCTACATCTACATCAGCGCTTATTCACAGAATATTTGCTTCATGAGGCCGCGAGTGTTGCATGTGTCAAGTCTGTGAACAGCTGCAGACAGGAAGCTAATGGCCAACGCGGTAATCAAGGTTCCCAAGAAGATTGGACTTCAATTCCAAGATTACTGATGAGCAAAATAAACCAACCATACCTGACCTAACATGCTCTCTGCCAGGCAGTTACGTCTTGCCTCCTCATCGTCTGTGAGGCAGTTTACAGTCGGAACACAAGGTTTAAATACGTTCAAAGTTGAAGTCAGGTTCTCTTTGATCAAGCGGTCAGTGTGTGTGTGTGTGTGTGTGTGGTATGTGCTTTTGGAAGCCACCGTGTACGTAGAGTAATTCACAGACATGTGTAAACGTGTTTCATATCAAATGCCTGGTTTGATTTTTCTCTCCAAAATCTCACCTGACAGATCTGCACCAGCAGTCGTCAATCAGGTATGTACTTTTTCCACTTTCTGTGTTTCAAAAACAAGAGGGATGGAGGTGTGAACACACAGTTTACAGCCATTTTGTCTTATGAGCAGAAGCACAAAACACAAGGAATATGAATGGTTAATAATAGGGAAAGACAATTACCCGCTTCATTTTTAAGAGACACACAGGGGAAATTGTTTTATGCTCAAAGATCTTTCCCAATTGCTTTAACTTGACATCTGGAATTTTCCCGAGCCGTTAGCAGATCTCCGTTTATTTGATTTTTACTTTGTTACATTTTGAAGCCGCAAGAAGAAAATCAATCAAACTGTGATACAGTGCTTTATAATGACACACACATCAGTTTGTTTACATTTTTCGTGGTTAATTTGAGCACGAGTTACACTCCGTCTTAGAAATCATACTGTATTTCTTGTATAAATAACAGGTGATAATTGTTATAAAGTATCTTTGTGAAATTGTGAGGTCAGAGCCACTGCGACTGAGCGCGCCACCGCAATACCCCAACTTGACCGAACACGGGAGGAAACTGGAGAGCCCAGAGGAAACCCACGCAGACACGGGGAGAACATGCAAACACCACCGGGAATTGAACCAAGCACGACAAACGATAACCACTAAGCCATCGTTAGCATTTTCTTCTTTATTCCAATGAATTAAGCTCTCAGACATATTGAAAAAGCTTCCCATTAGTTCACATAGTACCTCATTACGTCAGTCTGTTTGGAAAGAGGGGGTAGCAACATGTTTACAAGGACAACTGTTCAGCAGCCTTGTATGTAATATCTATTTTTCTTGTTTGGTGGTTTTTGGCAGTGTCACACAAGTTTATTTTACTGTCTGAGCCCCTTCCCATCTCAAGACGGCCATGTGCTGAAACAGTTTTCTGTCCTGTGGTTTAAGGCAAAGCTTGTATTTCCAGGAGATTTGTTCGAGGCATCGAACAAACACTGGAAAACACCTCAACTGGATTTGAAATTAGTCTGGAGCCTAATCAATCAGAGGCCAGTGGGCGAGTGCACAATCAGCACAAAAGTTCCACCAACCAGAGGCAAAAATGCTCGGGGAGGAGAAGATGTTTAGGCACCACAGAGAACACAAAGAACGTCAGATAGCATCACTGCTTTACGGCGTGATCCATTAACATTTTTTTGGTTTGGATTTTATCTGCACTAGTAAAAGCAAACATTCTTGGTCTTTTTAAAATGTGGTGTTTATCTCATGCAAACCCAATAAGTGTTAAATCACATTTATTCATAAATTCACATTTACGCCACAGTCCCGACTGTAAGCCACTCGGATAATTCCCACACGACAGAAAGTTGTCCGTGTTATTACAGCCACGGCACCTTCCGTTGTTTGTATTTCTCCAAAATGTAGTGGGGCCATCTCTGAAGTTCATTATCCAGACGCCACAGCAAACAAATTGGATGAAGCATGATAATATTATTATAAAAAAAAAGAAAAAAAAAAGTATTTTAGCTGCTAGAGAAGGCCCCATTTATGTCTGCTGCCAGAATGGTAGGAAAGAGTTCCTTTGTGTCGTCCAAGGTAAACAGGACTATTTAATGATCTTCCCAGGTAAGTTCTCTTTTCCTCTGAGGATATTGTGAGAGCAAAAGCAAAAAGAAATGTCAGGGCTTTATTTTCTTGAGGCCTCATCATCTGAATGGTTTACCTGGGGGCCGGTGTTTAAAACCAAACCACGTGTCGACTAGGATTTAAGCTTGTGAAACGCAGTGGTGCTTTAGTCGTCTATTCAGAGCAAAACACAGGGAAGTGACTGTAACAGGAAGTACAATCGAGAATGTATATTTAAAAACCTTTGTGAGAATTTTTTTATTTTACACTAAATTGTGTTTCAATGTCATGTCGACATTGAAATGAAACGACAGGCTAAGGTTTCCCTGTGTGAATGATTAAAACCGATGAAAGATAATAGTTAAAGTGACATCACTGACTGTCTCACACATCAGGACCATCAAAAATGAGCAGATTTTTGGCCCATTTCATGTCTGCAGCGCATGTTTCTGATCATATTCACTGTTATTTTCTAGTTCTCTTCACCAGCTCGGGAGTATAAAGTTCACAAATGGCTGCATTTTCCCTTCTCTTTTTTCACAGGAGGAAAATGTTTCTGTCATTCAAAAGCTCAAGTGTTTCACCACACAAAAACCTGGCAGCACCTTTGGTTGAGTAACTTTTTTACATTTACCTCTTACCTCAGGATGTTTAGATTGAAATTCAATGTGCCAGCGTTTGAAGTCTGCAGTTATTCTCATTGGTGACATAAATGCCGAGGTATTCATCATATTGGACATTATATTTGGAGTCAGTGGAGGACAACCGAGCTAAGCTTCTCTGCGGGTGTGTGTGTGTGTGTGGGGGGGGGGGGGGGGCAGGGGACAGCCCGGGATTTCCAAAATGCTTTGTGTGCAAGACTCAAAGAGTTTCTACAGATGTCTGCAATATAATAAATACATAATCCACCGTTGGCCTGGGGGCATTTTGTCACTTGCCTCCTATCAAAACACCCGGTGCACTTTAGCAGTTTTATTCAGCCAGCAGCCAAAACCAGATCCCCCGCGAGAACTGACGCCATTAACTGATTTCACACATTTACATCCATGCAGGCGGAGGCTGAATGGAAGGCTCTCACCTGCAGGAGGCGGGGCTGGCGGCAAGTCACTCGCTAAAGAAACCCCAAACATTTTGTTGTGTTCTTTCGAGATGATGTCGGGGAAAACCATGATCTGTAAAAAAAAAAAAAAATTGCATAATCTCAACTGACAATCTGGTAATCCCTTGAAAAACACATGCTACTTCATTCAGTGTAAATAAAAAAACTTGACCAACTCAATTGTGATTTTCATAAGAGCTGCAGATGTTTTTTTTTCCTCTCGTGTGTCTGTCGATGACACATTTTCCTTGTGTTGTGAACAGCGGAAACATGACAAATGAAGGAGCGACTTGTCAGCGTCTCTGTTCAAAGCTTCTTCACGACTTTTAAAATCGATAATGTTCCACAGAATCTTTATCCCATTGCATTCATTTGGAAAACGTTGTGCAGCTCGTTGCCTCAGGCAGAAATAACCAGTGATGAGTCGGGAGATTTTGGCATCTGTTGCTCCGTAGCACACTATACCTGCTGCTCAGTGTCAACATTCTGCAGGGATTAGATTACACTTTTCATACTGAAGACAGCTTGACGCATTTTCAAAATTCATAAAATAGAGGCTGACGTTTCACTTGAAATAAATCATCACCAAAACTATTTATTTTTCTTTGGAATTCAAATAAATAGAAGACACATTTGAGCCGAGCTTTTTTTTTTTTTTTTTTTTTTTATTAATAAAAAACTGCACCAAACAATGAGTCAGCACCAGAAGGTCTCAACTGAACTCAAGTTCTCATTTTCTCTCAAATCCCAGGTACCGAAGAGTTTTCTGATCTGAAAGAAAACCCTTGCCTCAGTCAGTCAGTCAGGGATAATACGAGACATTATTGCCTTCAGGGTAAATGTAACAGCTACCACATAATATCTTTAATTCATGCTCTGACACGTGACACTTGTAAATATACCTAGTAATAACACAGTGAAAGGGGAAGGGTGGAGATGTTTTCATGTCTGCTCTCAATAGATGAAGCCAGTAAAAAAAAAAAAAAGCCATCTATTCATTTACATTCAAGTTGAAACACGCTCCGTCAAAGACGATCATCTGCAGCCTCTACGGGAAATAAAAGGGAGTGCAGACGAGGGGTAAACAGGAAACGGGAGCAAAGGTGGTTCGACAAGGATTCTCTCGACCATGATGCCGACATACGTTCTGGGATTCCTTGGCGGAGATGCCATACAGAAGATCATGGGCAGTCAAAACCAAGATGGAAGAATGTGAAGGCAGCAGGTTTTATGGATTCCATGAAAATGGATGATGGAGGATTTTATTGTATCTTCTGAAAGGGGAATATTCTTCAGGGAGAAAACAGTTCAGCCATAAAAAGGTGCACATCAGGACACATGGAGTCATGCCATGTTGCAGCAAAACTGTGAAAGCATCAGATGTCATCATTCTGGTACAGGTGCACAAGGTGCATGCTCATGAAACAGTGGATTTAACCCCCTCTGTAAAGGATTGGTTTTGCTCCTTTTCATTTTCAGATTACGCGTGTCAACATTCCCTAATCAGGGAAAATAAACCTGAAGGGTCAAAGGTTGTATTTGGGAAACTAATTAAAAAAACACTGCACAAATGGGCCTCTGTTTGTTTGTCCCCACAGCCAAAACTACAAATAAGGCAGGAGTTAGTGGCCAGGTGGATTAGAAAATAAACAACAAATGCAAAAACCCATTCTTGGCAACACAACACAATTCAAATGCAGAAACAGAACTTCAACTGACTGTGTTAACCCCATGCTGACAAAACCCCAAGTGGGGCGAGGCGCTCAAACCTCCCTTTATATCCTCCCGGGCTGATGACCCTCAGCTGTGGGAGAACACAGGTGCACTCAAGTGTGGGAGGACACAGGTGCACCCACTTGTGCTTGATTAAGAAAGAAATGTTTGACTTAGATTCCGGCTCTTGTGTCTTTTATACTCCAACTGTATGTAGAGAGCTATTTTTGGCATCCCTCACAGCACTGGGCCCCGTGTCTCAGTCTGATTGCTGGCTGTCATTCTTTTCACTGGTTTATAACATCTTGTCCACATAGGGACACAGAGCCCCCCACAATAAAGGCCGCCCCGCCTCGGCAAACTGAGACGCCTGAGTAAATGAGCTGGGAGTCGACCCGGAGAGAAAAAAAAAAAAGATTACTGTGATGTTTGCTGATTACAGTGTGCGACGCTCTAAACATGGCGACGCACATTTTGTCCATGTTCGACTACATTTCCCTAGCTTCATGTTTTCCCTTTTTAAACTTCCAATTACTGCGCAGTGGCCGTGTGCTGCTCTGTTCACCGATGCCATTTCAGTCTACACAGGGTTTTTTTCTTTTTCCACACTCATTTACCATGTGCTCGTTGACTTAAAAATAACATTTGAGAGGCCAAAACCATGTTTGCAAGGTCACCTTGAACTTTCACCAGTGGGCACTGAAATCTAAGCAGTTAATCCACGAGTGTCCGTGAGCATTTGTGCCAAATTTTGAAGTGTTTTCTAATATAAGGGAGTATTTTGTGGTCTAAGCACTGGAAACTAAACAGTTCACCCTTGTGTCTGACTCTTAAAAACAATTTTAACAAATCTGAAGAAGTAGATGCAGATATGTACAGATGGAAAGACAAAAAAATGACTTCAATCAACCACTGGAACTTAAATGTGCAACTTTGTCATCAAAGAAATTGTTAAAAACATTCATCTTCATAAGCTTCAATTAATTAATGGTGCAAACAGAGCAAACAGCTGTAAAACCTCTGCTCAGATAAAACGCTAGCTACTGCATGATCACAGTCTTTATACCAAGCTCAGCAAACCATCTGCTTTCTATCTGCTGCAAAGAACTCGGGGGGTTGATCATTAGCACATTTCCCCCAAAAGTCGAGCCTCTGCTAACATGCAAACACCACTTCTCATATTAACAACATTTCTCAGATGTCTTTTGTCATATTGTTACAAATAAATCAAGATCAGAATAATAATAAAAAAAACAGCACAAGAAAGCAGAGTTTCTGGACACCACAATGCAGTTTTTATTTCTGGCTGTTTTGGGGGTTAAAACTTGGTGTTTGGGTTATAAACTTGGGAAAGTGTCACTCATTAAAAGACTCTTTTTGAGGGTTAAGACTTGGTTTTAGGGTTAGAATTGTTTGTGGGCGTGTGTTTCGTGATGGGTTCCAGGTGTGCATGCTTGATTGACATGGGCGTGAGTGTGTGGGCGGATCCTGGGAGCTGATTGGTCCTGCATAAGCGGTGCCAGTTTAAAAAGCCTGATTGTCCCAGCTGCTGTGGACTGTCTTCCCATGGAGCAGTCACAGTCAGACAGCTCATGCTTGTTTTCACAAACATTTAAAATAGTGTGTTTTTAATGTGTTGCTGGTGGGTTATTGGGAGTCTCTTCACTCATGTTGTGTTCCGGGTTTTCCCCTGAGCCTGAACACTCCCTAAATACAGTTAACATTACGAGGTGACAATGATCTGTATCTCTTTGAAATGTCTGCGCGAGACTTGTTTCAAATTTGTTGGGGCTGGATTTGATTGCTGCTCTATTTGTGAGCACCACATTTTTATACTTTCCCACTGTACACATTAGTTCTATTAAAGATCTCTTCGCTGATTCAGTTGGAAGCATCTGTCTGTTTCTGCAGCTCAGCACTTTCCTTTATTTCATTAGGTCATGAAAACAACTCCCATTTGATCAGTGTCTTTGCTAGTTTTCTAAGTAAGAGTAAAGATGACCATGTCCTGGTTACAAGTGTGGTTGGCTTTAAATACAAAAAGCACCTGGTTATTTTGGAAAAATATCAGTGTTTTCCTTCACAACACTGCAGTAAATCTTCACAATACTTTTCAAACTGTGGGCTGATCTGTGCTGGACGTTACTCATCGCCAGCCACCAACACCTCTTCCTCTGGGAGACCAGGCAGATGTCTCAACGTTACTCCCAAATGAAGTGTAGATGACACTCTGCTGCTGAGGAATTTCATCCAAACCTGGAAATATAGAAATATAAAATTCAAGTGAGCGACTTGTACTCCTGCCTCTGAGTCTGATTTGTGGGGTCCATCTTCTGTCTTGAGTCCAGAGCCGGTCCAAGGCATGAGCATCATGATAACATGTGGCAAGCACAAGGCATGGCATTGACAAAACACTATAGGCTATACTAAATGAACATCAACACAAGATCACTCTTCTGAGATCGCTAAAATTTAAAGATTAACGCCACGATGAAGGCTAGAACATGCCATGAAGACATTTTGCTTAAGGCCCCATGGCTTGGGCCGGCCCTGCTTGAGACTGCTGTTAACGGCACAGAATTGCACAAATGTGTTCAGAAGAATTAACAAATGCCTCATGGTCACTCACCCTGAGTCTGGTTCTGCAAACATTCCTTTCAGAGCAAGTTTTGTCTCTTTCACCAAGTGCTGTAAATTGGCATCTGTTTCTTTGTAATGTTTGATCTGATAAGGCATGTTGTGATTTGGAAACCTTTTTGTTTCCAAATCTCATGTCTGTGTCACTTCATCTTGTGCAAGAACTGAATGTAAAAAAAGTTGTCAATCGAAATGATGTGAGTTTGGAGATCGGCAAATTTCACATTTGTATCTTGCTGCTGTCAAACGGCTCCATCACTGCGGGAATCACTGGATGATTGTAGTTTTATTTTCAACAAGGTCGCCTATCTACGTCTGCTCCAGTTTTCTTTTCTTCCCCCTAAAAGGATCTAGGAATGGGTGTGACAAAAGCACAGACAGACCATCGTCTGCTCATTTGATTTAGATTTTTCTCTGGTTATCGGCTGGACAATAACTCCAAGATGTGTTGACTCAGACGCACAAAGTATGACCGCAGCTTTTAATGACGTTGACTGTTGCTTCAACTTCAAAAGCTGGTATACGTGACTGTTCACTTCGCATGATCTATTCCACAGACGGGATCCAAGGTGAGAAGTCTTATTTTCACATCAGCCCGTTAGGGCCCACATTCTTTCTGTGAAATGAGAATGATTTTCCCCTCTCTGACATGTTCATTACCATCCAAATGACTCTTGCATTATATTTATCCAACGCAAACCATCATAAATAATGTTAGATGGCACAGATATGTCACCAAGAAACTCCCCTGTTCTCGCTCCAGTCTGGAATAATCAGCCTGTTATGTAATAGCATCAAGGGTAAAAAGGTTAAAGCTCCTGCTTTTATAAAGCTTTCAGCAGCACACTAAGTATTTCTCCTACAGGCAAAATGGATTTTTATACATCTGCCGTTTAGTACATACTGCAGGAGGACTACACAATTGTCACAGCTCAGTTTTTAACTGCTATTCAAGAGCTTAAAAGGCTACGTTTGAAGTTGCAGTGTAACATTTAGGAGGGTTTACTGGCAGAAATGAAGTCTTCGTAAATGTATAATCAATCATAAAATTTGATGTCCATAGTCTTAAGATCTTGGTGTACTTCCGTGCACATGGACGCTGGGAATATGACGCATTCCTACCAAAGGACGATGCTACAGCTGCCTCAGACACGTCTGGTTCGGTCCGTCGGGTATTGGAGTCAGGGTTTCAGCCCAGGGTTGAGGCTCGGATGATTATCCTTCACAACTACTTCTGTTAATGTGGGCAGAGATTCAGTTTGCAAATGTGCACCCAACGTGCTTTTTGTGTATGGTTCCAAAATCTTGGCTGCACATGAAGCCTGCAGTGCACGCACGGAAGTAAACCAGGGCCTTAAGAATACGTATGCTGTGTTTAAACCAAGTGGAACAGTTTGGTATGGTATGTTTTGCATTTCCATTAGGAATAGTACCAAAATAACCGACACCAACTGTTCCCTTGGGGTACTGGTACGGGTTGAGCTAGACCCACGATGCTCAGGTGACTGTGGGTCCAGAAACCAAAACCAAAACCAAGCTTCTCCATTGTGTTGCGTTCAATGCCACGTCTTCGTTGTTGCACCACCGGTACAACGTCATGCTATGTATCTCGCCAACGTGGCCATGGAGCACAGCGGACACCCCGTCTACCGAGTAAAGCGATGGTTCTCAGTCGAAAACGCAAGCCTGACCGAGGGCTTTACCGTTCCAAACCAAACTTCTCCATAATGGAAACGTGCCAATAATGCAACCATCTTGTGCTGCCATGTTTCTATCTGTCACGTTGAAGAAGAAGAATGAATGAATGAATGACATCCTCTCCAGTATGACAAAGCCACTATAGTGAAGGAGTCCTGTGTCTGTTAAAATCTGCAGTAATACCAATAAGTGAAGTAACCACAATGAATTCAATCTCTTCAGCATCCATTACTCTGAGTAAAACAGATTTTGTGTATTCGTCGTAGCTCTAGCTTTCAGCATTATCTGATTAGACGTTAGCTGCAGCTCGAGGGCGTGTGATTTACTCAAGATTAACTACGGAACATTGGGCTTTTAGTGTCATGAAAAATGTGTCACTCTGTGCTGTGTTGTGGTGCTTTAGAACAATTAAGTTCTAAAGCAGAGGAATAAATTTATATCAAGCTTTGGCTGCAGAGACAATACTCGCTGTGTCTGGTCTACTTTTTTTTTTTTTTTTACGAAAGGAAAATGTCTGGAATATATTATCAGCCCTTTTTCTTTTAAGAGACACCAGCTGCTGTGGATAATAATAACAATAATAATACATCACCTATCTCTACAGTCCAGCCCTTGTAGTCAATCTAAAGCGCATGTCGAGTACAGCAGTTTGCTTTGTATTTCCATTTGGAGGAATTCTCCTGGCATTAATTACTCTATAAATCCGCACCACGCAGTCCTCGAGGCCGCTCTGCACTGAATTTGCATTTGTTTTTCTTTGGCATGCTTATAGATTGATTAATGGCCTTTTCCACAGGGTTTAAAAGAGAATTAAAAATGTACCAGGAAGTAGAAATACATGGGGTCTTTTTTTTTATTACTTCACAATCATGCTACTATATAAAGATAATATCAAATTGTGGTTTGCATGTTTTTAATGTGGAAATTGGACATTTGAGTTTAATCTCTCTTCTGAATTAGTTTATTTTTTGTGGTTGTAATTAGTTCAATTTCTTCCATCTTACAAGAAGGCCTCATTTTGGTTAAATTATTGGATGTCTATTAAAAAATATAAACACTAATCAGATCTGGATGAGGGTGAAATTAATACAGATTTATTAAGTATTTGATTTTTTTAGTTTCTCTAACTCTCAGGGGACTGTTTTTAGAACTCTAATGACGTTTTTGTTTAATTTGATGTGGGAGGAGTCGCCTAAGTTTATGACCTGTCACGTCTTTTTGCATTAAAGTATTAATGAACTCAGTATGTTCACATGTTTCTGCTGAAATGTGTTTGCAATCGAGTGAAATACAAAGGTTTGTTTCAGTGCTCATTGTGTGCTTCCACACACAGATTTATGCAACACTATTGTCCCGTCCACCACTGACTGAAAGCTTCAAATTAGTCCACAATAGTAGTCTTATTGATGAGTAGAACACCCGCACTACCTCCTGATCCACAACAGGCCTTTTATACTGTTAAAAATGTGTTATTTTTAGGCTCTTTGAGCCAAAACTCCAAATACTGTACTGGTTTAATCCCTTAAGTCTCCTTTTGGTTTGGTCAAGTTAGCCAAAACTCCTTAATACAAAAGCCTAACAATAAAATGTCTCATACTGTGTTGCAATGAACAGATTCTCCTGAATATGCTCCCATTTTCCAAGGACTGAGTTTTCGAGCATGACAATGGGCAGTAATATAAAACGCTTGTATACCTGCACAAGATAAGCTGACATGGTCCAGATGAGTTTTAGAGAAGGAACATCTGGGCGGTAAATACAGCTCATATACTACGACTGTGCAGTGGCACGCAAACGACTATTTTGAATTATTGAAGCATTTATATATTTATAATTAGTTAAACACGTACAAATACAGTATTTGTGTATTAAAACCTGCCAACATCAACTCCTGCTTGATCAGTCTGCTCACCATTTTCTCCTTGAATGTAAATGTTTGTGGTTGGATTAGGAGCAGATGAATCTCTCTGTATTTGTGACCTCAATTTAAAACTCTTTTTAACTCTTGCCTTTGCAGCAAGAAGAAAAAGGGCCTTTCTGCATGGAGTTTGCATGTTCTCCCCATGTGTGGGTTTCCTCCCACATTCCAAAAACATGCATTAGGCAAATTGGACACTCCAAATTGATCGTAGGTGAGAGTAAATGGTTATTTGTGCCCCTGTGATGGACAGGTGACTCTCCAGGGTGTACCCCACCTATCGCCCTGTCCGTTTAGCACCCCCACAACCCTCATGTGAAGGATAAAACTGTAGAAGATGGATGGACGATCATAACGGCACAAATTCCTATAAAAGTGGGTCATACCCAATACGAGACTGGTCATGTGTTGTATTTTCAAATCTGATTTAGAACTTAAACACTTGTCTAGACAGACTTTACGTGTTTACATGTGGAAGAAGCCTGAGAGGTTCCTGATCCTTTTCTCCCGCTGGCAGCAGCCGTGGATCACTCCAGCGAGCGAGCGAACAACAAGAACATAGTGATTAAGTGAAACAAGATTCAGGTGTTTTTGAGCATCTTTTTATGAGCGAAGCCGTCAAGTCGTCTTCTATTGTTGACATCCTCTCCATCCAGTCGTCATAGATTAGAAGAGTTTTGATCAAAACAGATTGGAGAATGATCTCAAACCGACCACAAACAAGTATGTTCCTTACTGCATTCTCACGTAATCCCATCCAGTGTCTGCTGACAGTGTTTACATGCAAGCGCGCAATTACCCGAAAATATGTAACTCAACGAGATCGGGGTCTGACATAATTGAAGCGGGATGGTCTCGTTTTTATTGTGATATTTTATTTCTCGTGATGTGGCAACCGCTTGCTCTGTAAATAGTTTTTTGTTTTGCATTCCTGAAGGAGATGTGGTACAAAGAGCATATACACAGAGAGAGGATGTTTTAACCGTATTATACAATTGCCTACTATGGGCCTGAGCCAGAAAATGTTCAATCTACTGTGGACTTTTTGAAAATGTTGCCAAGTTCTAAGTGGCAGTAACACAACATACTACAATAAACACAACATTTGGGTGAATGATCACACGTCAATATGGCATCTTCAGACCCAAACACACGTTTCTCTGATTGCAACGAAAGTAATGAAACCTGCACTTGCAAGGTTATAAAGTCCCACCTATGTACTGGATTCATTTCTATAAATTGGTCGATTGATTAGGTTGCATCTCCACTACAAAAAAGTACCTACTTAAAGTGGGTTATTAATATTTAATATTGAATATCAGAAGGTAAACTTGGGTGAAATAGCACCAGAGTTATTTGATCCCAAAATGACTGTATCGTCCTCCCACAAAGAAGGACTCTTTTCAATGAAACCCAAATGGCCTAATCCCACAATAACAGCACTACAAGTGCCACACATCTGGTCTGGGAAGGGGGGGGCTGTCCCATGGGTGACTTTGAGTTCTGCAGTGGGGACATCTATATGCTTTTGGGACGATCACTCAAAGTAAATAAGATTAAATATGAAAGTTATATGTCGCAAGGCAAGATCCTGATTGTTGACAGAAAACAGGAAGTCCATAAGTTGCTTGTTTGGATTTGCGGCTGCACTCGCAAACAAACCAGAGATTTAAGAACAGATTTTACGTCAATGATGACAAACGCTAATGAAATGACTTTCGTGTCCAGACCTCTTGCTCTGGCACAAACTCGGTGGAGGGAAGATGGATCATTACTTTCACTGTGACTAAACACAAGCTTCAAACACTTGCTGCATTTCACAGTTAATGTCCCAAAATATGACATGTCTGTCGCGCATCTGCTGAGCGATCATACGTCCACCTCTCGCTTCACTCGCAGTCCAACGGCAGACTTCTTTTCACGCAGCCATGTTCCCAGATGCGACCAATTACAATAAATACTGTTTATCGTTCTTGAGTGAGCACTTAAATTCATTATTCTTTTACTTGCAACGAACGAGGTCTTCTCATGTCACCGTTCTCAGCTGCTAGTAAACACTCCCATAAGCTCGGAGTGATAATATTCTTTAAAACCACAACAATAACAGTATGAGAATAGCAATATATTAAAAAGGCCCTGTGTGTTGTGTGCAGCTCATGTAATTGATTGTCGTTTTGAATGCTTTTTTAAATCTTTGTCATGCAGGGAGAGCTGCACATCTTGTGGAAACACTTGCCAATAATTTGAGAACAATCAGCGAAGCAGTCGCCGTGACGTCTGTGGGCCGTTCGCCCCGGCAGTCGCTCTCCATACGGTCACAGAATGTCCCAGCATTTAAAGAAGGGAAACGGAAAGTTAGAAGGCAGCAAATCACTCAAATTAAATATTTACATCCCCCAAGCTGTGATTAAGCGAACGTGGGGAGCACTCTGGATGATTGCTGTTTGATTAACCACACTCCAAACCAAATGGTGTCGCTCGACTGTGTATAAAGGAGATGATTAGCAGTTTAAAGCTTCCTGACATCAAAGGACATGCAGTGTATGGGATACACAGCTCATGTTCCCATACTGTTGAAACAAAGTCTTTGGTCTGTACAAATAAGCAAAAGTAAAATGTTAACGCAGCATAAACATGATTGCCAGAGGTGCTAAAACTGTCTCCATTATCTTTTTTCCACTGAAAGTGTCACCAAACGTCATCTCTTCATCGCACTACGTCGTCTTTAAACCCAGTTTTGAATGTGGAGCTTTAATCACTTTGGTGGTCATTTTCTCAGAATACTTATTCACTACGACCTCAGATAAAAAAATTAGGTGATAAGTGTTGTATTAAACTTAATTATGTCAAATGGCTAAGTTTAGACCTTGAGGTTTGCCTTGAAATCGTAAAATGAGCGATTGTAAAACTCCACCGTTTAAATTATTCTGTGAAAATTAGTTTGACTTTAAATGGGGGAGGTGATGCCTGAAGGAAAACCAGAGAAAGTAGCTGGACCTGCCAGAACTTGTGTAAAAAAAAAAAAAAGCCCAAATCCCCTCAATCTAGTGTGTCACTGTCCTCCTCAGATGGATCTTAATCGATCCAAACCTCAGTGCTGAGGAACATCGGTGCAGAAAGTGTTTCAAAGTCAACAGTTTAAAGCAATATAAACACATTTTACTTTGCTTCCAAGTAAATTCAGGCTCCACTGAATCTGATCCACTGCAGCAGTCATCAGAGAAATGTCAGGGTTTGTCTTCACTGCTGGGATAAGAGATCCACTAAAACCCTCCCTCTACTGCCACAAGTGACAGCTGCAAGGCCACAGATCCCCCTTTTGGTTTGGTTACTTCTATGAATTGATGTCCCCTATATGGAAGCCGGTAAAGAAAGCCGTTTCTCTTTTGGCCCGTTATTATAGAGTTTGGTAAATAGTGGGCGTACGAGCGATTTACTGCAGAAACTGCTGTTTTGGATCATAAATCAACGTGGAGAGGTTCCTGTGGTACGAAAATTGTTCCACTTGACTAAATAGTGACACACTCCCGTGGGAAATGGCACTCGGATGACCACATGTATTCCTTTCATCTAAATGTTTTCTCATATTATTGTAGGTTCGTTCCTCCTTTTACCCAAATCTTTCAATATGGGTAAAATGGAATGTTTTTTTTTTTTTAGTTCTGGAAAACGTTAAAACATGCATTTATCTGCCTCCTTACCAAGGATTTAGTGGACTGTTTTGCCTCCACACAGCCGTGAACAGATTTGAGACACAAACAAACCCAATCAACTGTCTACGTGTGTCCAGTCATCGCGTAAAACCAACAATCTCCGTTCATGTTCAGGCCTGTTTGTCCTGTGTTGTCTTGAAATGCGATGACATACTGGTGAGTCCTCTGTTATACCCCCACCGCCCAACTCAGCAGGCCAATTAAGTGCCATTAGAAGTCTTTAAACTTATCACAGGACTATTTTGGAGGATTTTCCCAAGCTTTAGTCACAATAAGCCCAAAGGTATGTCTGGAACCTGGACTCAAGAATGCACTTTACCCCAGGCAGATTAAGATTACATCCCTGTTTGGAGTTGAACAGTTGTATTTTGTAAATAATGAATCCACATTAATGCAAGCACATAAAGAAATGCACATTTTGTTGTGAATGTGCTCAAATACATGTGTATATGAAGCACTATGTGTGACCCAGATGTGTTTCAGGGTCACCGTGCGTCTGGTTTACTTGTTTTGTGCCTGTAAGGGTGAAGATGAGAGAGACAGAGATGATGCACTGATCTTTACAGAGAAGAAACCACCTGGGGCCCTGAAAACCTCAAAGAGCAGAAGATAGGTAAAGAAGGGGGGGGGTTGATAGATGTAGCTCTGAGATGAAGTGATGGAGAACAGAACAACTGTGTGATCAAAAGACCGTGGAGCTTTATTCATGTAAACATAGTCCAACGAGCTCAAGGTAATTCATGCAATAATCCGTGCAAAGTCATCTGGACGCAAGGTGATCGCATCTGGACACGAGTCTGAATCTTTCAATCATCATTAAGGTTCATTGTGTCACAATGCTTGAATGTCAGTGTGTGTTTGTATCATGAGTTTTGGTATTTTAATGTTTCGCTGTCCTGGGCCAAACTATAGCAAAGTGAGATTGTCCATTGTTACTGTAAATTTGGCAGCGTGTGTCACCTGCAAAGAATTTAGATGCATTTCATTGTGTTTTTTTATTATGAGGGGAGATTTAAGGTGGTGCTGCACCACAGCAGTTATGGAGGAGTACTGAACGCACATAATTTTATGGTGTGTAATAAAATGCAGTCCAGTGAGACACGGGTATCTCAGACGTTTTGGCAAAGAGTGAATCAGCTTCTGCAAAATTGTTTACAACCCAATATTCCCAGTAATGGTTTAGCATTAACAGGAATAAATGTGTGATTCATAGTGACTCGATTTGTTTGATTTCCCTTCACAAGTAAGAACTTGTGTCCGCTTTAAAAACAGTAACACATCATGTGATAGGAAAACATTCCCAAATGTGTGATTAGAGGGGAACAAGACCAAAATTACTGCTGCTCACTCAGGAATGGCTTTTTAGTCCATGTTGGTTTCGCTTCAGTGTGCGTGAATATGTCGTTAAGCCCCTTCCATACAGCATACACACCCGCTCATGCATCAGTCTACCATCGCACACATGCATACATTTGTACCACAACGTGTGTGTGTGTGTGTGTGTGTGTGTGTGTGTGGCCTGTGCAGTCACAAATATCACGGGCTGCATGCAGAGAACTGCATAAGATCCACATGTACGGTCACTGACCTCAGCATATAAAGACATTTACGTGACATGGACCATAGCAGACGTATGAATCTGCCTTTTCAGTGACTTTAGTTCAGGTTGAATAAAAAACATTTTTGAAATGGTGAAACTAATAAAGAGGAAATTGAACATAGAAATTAAAACGTTCAAGTTAAACACATTTAGGAGAAATCCGATGTATTAATGGTAAAAAAAAAAAAAGCTGCTTTCACTCATCTCCGTCTGTCTGGATTTCCTTAGTAACAGTAACACATCTGTGGTTGTGATTCTCGACTGTGTGATTAAAGGGGGACAAGCCCAAAGGACCTCGCTGCTCACTTTCATCTCTAAATTCATGTTCGTTAAATTCACTGTACATGCGTTTGTCCTTGAGAGAAAGGCCTCAAAGTCGGTGTAACCATGCCTTTATGTTATACCGCTCCTGCCACTACATTTAAATTTAGCACAGAGACGCTTCATTTCCCCCTGCTGCCTTTTTAAAAATGGGTGGGTTAGCAGAACTTGGGTTAAATATAGACAGTTTGAAAATCTGTAACTAATTGAGACGATGGGCTGTCAAAACAGTTTAGGATAAAGTTGAATCGGCGACAGATTTCTTTTTACTTTTTCTCAGTTCTAAGAGTTGGCTTTATTTAAAGTGAACTTGCAGTACAATTTACAAATATGTAGACATCCCTCAGGTCAAAATCAGACGAGATAAAAAACAGACATGGGGCTGTAATTTGTCTGAAAGTTCAAAGGTCCACATTTCACTCATGTTATCATTTTAAACTGAGGATTTATCTGATGAACTGATGAGAAACCAAACACAATCCATCATCCAGGCGACACATCTGTCTGGATGATGGAGACGACAAGTCTTTTTCACTGTCCTGACTGACTGTGCGTGTGGAGCCTCGGGCCAGTTGCCACAGAGGTCAGAATATGTGAGATACCTGGAGTGGCTTCAGAGATTTGACAAGATATCTGAGGACTTTGACTCTTATCTGTCATCAGGCCTCGGCGTCTTGGTGTGGGAGGAGGTGAAGCAGATGAACAGTGACACCTGCTGGTTATTATTGCCTCCCACAAACCCCAGTCCCACACCTCGAGTGGAGCTCTGTCACGACCTGCTTTTAATTTCACATGAAATGATGGATAAATTCAAGGATCGTGAGCTCACTGGCTGACTTAAACTGTGGCAAGACGGAGCAGAAATCACCTGAAATGACAACAAAAAGTTCTTCCTACCCATGAAAATGTGAGATTAAAATACCTTTTTAAACTCTATGCTTTTTCCATAGAATTAATTTAATTCCCATACTGACAAAATGACCCAGACATGTTTTAAATTCAGTCGAACTTAAACATGCCATACTCAACATTGTGCCAGGAAACAAATATTGACTATGTACAGTACATATATATAGTATCTATACATAGAGTGACATCTCACTCCCGTGTGTTGATATTGGGGCCTCTGAGTGCAGCCGTTGCATCTGAATACCACAGGAAACGCCAGACCCTGTAAATATGTGACTTTCAAAGTTGTTTGCCCTGTTCACGAGACAAGCACACATTCATGGCCTGATAAAGATATATAATGTATAACATTTCTGTATTAGAATATATAAAAATGACAAGGAAAACCTTATGTCTTGTTGAATAGTATACTTTTAATGACCCCTTTCTGGAAATATATGGTACTATTACTCAGTCTGTACTTTATTGTGTACATTTGTCACAAAAGTACTCATTTGCCATTTGCTGCATGTTCTGCAGCCAAAGCTCTCACCATAAAGTAAAAAAAACACACAAAGGGGAACCAGACGAGACAGCAAGACAAAGTGCCTCATGACATCATCAAACTAGGTCTTCTGTTACTGTTTGCATGGAGAGACCCCTAACCACAGAAATTATATACCTCTGAAATCAGGATGTGCATGTTGTGGTTGCAAGTTCTTCATAAGGAGCCACACTTATTACGGCAGAAAGTCATTTAAAGCGTCCAGCTTTCTGAGGAAGCTCCTTCTTTGGCTACAAAGGTTTTAAATCTGTAGAGCTATAAGACCATAGTTCATATTTTTGTGGTACTTATGCAAATGAAGAGCTGTACAATGACATGGAGATGATGCACACATTATTTTACATATTTGATTTCACTGCTGAATCACAAGAATTGGCACAATAGCTTACTGACATCAGCGGTCACAATGGCTTTTTGATTCAGGGCTGACGAACGTGCTCAACTGCATTGATTAGTGCCAGTCAGTTACCTTTTTTAACCACAGGGTTCCTAGACCAGTGTTTTTTCCAGTCCTGGTAGGTTTTCAGATGTGTCCCTGCCTCATCACACCTGATTTGAAATGGTCAGCTATGTCATCGAGCTCTGCAAAAGATTGAGTCATGTTTGGGCTGTTCTTCCAAAAAAAGAAGAAATAATATGTATCACACAGCTGCAGAATCATGTCTTGACTGTATTGGACTAATAGCGATAGATAGATCCCTGTGCTCTCCTCCTCCTCCTCCCCTGAGGTGTCTGCCATGTCTGTCCCAGCTCAGCTGACACCGTCACCGGCTTGTTTACATCATCAACTCGTCTCCCCCGGGCAGCCACTTTGACCCGTGACCCCTTTAAAGGTTTTTATAAGTAAAGAATAACAAATAAAAGGCCCTTTAAGTAGTGCATTACTCACCGCGGCGTCCTGCCCTACTTCTTGGTATTAGTGTAACCTCTCATATGGGACGCAGTCGGATGGAGTCGCTGCTCATTCGGTTGAGTTTACTGTGCGCATAGTGACCCCTTTGGCCCTATAAATGACTAAATAAAGACTGAGTGCATGTTCCTTGGAATGCTTTATCTCCACCATGAGGTTTTAGGCACAGGTAGCTAATTGAAAAAGACCTTGCGCTGCTGCGTTGACCCCGTACTGTACATAGTTTCTCGGATTCCAGCTCCTGCACTCGCTCCACCCTCAAAGTACACTGAACATCTGTGTGCTGAACTTAAGAGATCCTCCATAAAGTGCCTCCAAGCAGTTCCTCAGTCGGTCTTAACCAAAAGCTCTGGCCATTTTTATTGACATCCTGCCTTCAGAGAGAAGAAAGGGCTTCGCAGCTACAGTGTTTACATGGAGGCGGGCAGGCGGCAGAGAGCCTCTGGTCACAGCTCTCATGGAATCCTCCACAGCTGAGTTTATGGCGAATAAACATTCTGACTCAGCAACGATGATTGACTCTGTGTTTTGCGAAACTGTAACAAACCACTACGAGGCTCAGATGTGGCTTTATCGTTATAATCTGTGACAAAGTCCCACAACGAGAGCAAATCCTGGGAGTGGAATCGGCTTCAGACATCAGTGGACGGCAGATAAAGACGGTCAATCACACCGCAAGTGCGATGTTGACATAGACTCGACACACATGCACTGCAGTCTGTCAAGATAGCATCAAAACCAAATGTAAAAAGTAAAAACAAAACAAGAGCTCAGACGAGTTACAATAACTTACACGGACAAGACGTACAATTCAATAATGCTACAGACGCAGTATGTGGTTACATGCTTTGAATTAAAGCTTTTTTATTTACTGCCAACAGTGTTTTCCATCCATCTCTAATCTCTGGTTTACTGGTCTCTAAACTAATGTAGTGAATCATACGCAAATGTCTCTGTTTATGACAGCATCAGTGACGAAACATCAGCTCCAAACCAGTGGAATTTGTTTTTGATGAGAACACTGATCTCACCAGCTAGAAATCGAGCTCTGTCCAAATCTAACGAATGCTTTAATCAAAGAACATAACACACCTTATATTTTATTCATTAAATCCCCAACAAATAAACATGTTGAGGTGATTTTATGGGAGGTTTTGTTTTTTTGACTGAAATGGAGTTGTTTCTTGTACGTGATATACTTAGAAGCCGTCTCTTCTTCCACTTTTCTGAGATTTCTCTCAAAATCCTCGATTGTAGTGAAAATTTCGGGACTTCTAGGTTGGAATAGTTACCAGCGCCGGCTTTTCATTGCCAGGCGGACCTCAGTACATCACTTCCGGCACCAGGACCCTCTCACAGTCTCACCTAAGGTCAATTTTAGAGTGTCCAATTTACCTAATCCCCAAATCTGCATGTTTTTGGACTGTGGGAGGAAACTGGTAAAACCCATGGGGAGAACATGCAAACTCCATGGAGAAAGGCAATTTTTCAAGGTTCTGCAAAGACCACAGTACTAACCACAAGAAATAGTCAAATATACTTAAAAGGTACATTTTAAAGCTGAAATAAAGACCTGGAAACCACACTAGAAACCCTTCCATCTGCATTTATGAGATCTGATTTATGGCACAGAAGAGCTGCGTTATTCCATAGTTTTGGAATAGAAATAATAAGACTATGTTCCACAATCTGCTCTAAGAACTTGAAGATCTTGAGTGTAAGAAATAGGGAAGTGGGTGACATGCTTTATTCCAATAAGACGGCTCTACATAAGGTGGCCGGAGCCAAATGAGGTCATGCTTTTAGGGAATGATCTGACCCATTTCAGGCAATGCCATTTCCTGCTCGAGCATGATGATTACATATACAATCCCTGCTGTCCACCACAAAAACCTGTGCCTCTCTGTCTCACGCTACAATTACATGCACATTGTTTTCACTTGAGTTTAGTTTAGTCACCACCAGATCACCATGACTGAGCAATGAAACTCGTAGTGGAAACTTGATGAGGGGGCGACCAGTAACTCTCCACCTCGCTAGTCAAAAGCTCCCAGAACACAGTGATGTAATGTGCAGTGTATGTGAGCTTGTGTATGTTTGTGTATGAACCAGTAGCACACACACACACACACACACACACCTCCAAACCTTCCGTGCAACAGCCAATAAACTGCAGCCCAGTCTGAAATCCAGGCGTACTCCCAAAACAAATGTGGGAAGCGGAGGAAGTGCTGAGTCTACACACTGTTGTATTGTTTCAGCGGAGAAAATGTGATGAACAGAGATATTTGCAGAGCTGTACCTGAATGCGAGGGCCCGATTTTTAACGAGTGGAAAATGAAGCCTGGGAGCTGAGTTTGTAAGAGAGCCTTGGAAAGTAATCACTAAACCCAGTGGGCGCCGGGATCGAGTTGTCCTCTGTTGTCCATAGGTGACGGATGCTCAAATTCCCAAGATTAGCTCCTTCTAACACGACTTTACACATTTGTAGTGAGAGAAATGATGGCTTCATTAGGTGAAGTCCATTTATCATTTTCGCTTTGGAAAAAAGTGCGCCGAGAAATCTCACCATCTACACTCTTCTACTTACATTAGCTCACCATGTGTTGAATTATGTATGAGGTCACTCTTTAGGATGACGGATGATATCAGACTGCTGACTGTTAATCTCATTATCACGTTAGGATTATGAGGTCACATCTGTAGGTGAGCAGCAACATCAAGACCAACAATGATCCGAGCCTGAAATCATAGCTGAACTTTATGGCACAGCTTGATGTGGAGTGAACTCCAGAGTGTTCAGTTTTAAATAAATGAATAGTCAGTGTAATTAAATGGTGCAAAAATACCTAAATGTACAAAATATAAAGTTGAACTTGTTTTTTATATGCTTTTCTCTTACCACTTTCTATATAATTACATCTGATATAACAGCATATCATGGTAACTGCATTTATTTTTGTACAAAAAAAGTTAGTCTTATATATAAAATATAGACTAGAAATAAAAAATACTAAAGACCAATTACATTGAGAACAAGGTGGACTCATATACTGATGGAATATTTTACACTAACGTTAACACTTTGATTTTATTTCTATTAATAAAATCAACTGACTTCAGCCTTTTCCCCCCTCAGTGGTCATGAGGTTTGCGTGGAGATGCTCATGTTAATCATTTCAAAGCTTCTCTGCAGCGCAGCATGAAAAATATCACTTTGGAGACGTGCGCTCATCATTTTAATCTCATAATTTCCATCAAGCATCCAGCTCACCACTCAAAAACCACCAGCACGTGGACATATGGAGGGGTGAAGGACTGAAGAACGACGCCAGGATGAAATAAGCAGACGATGTGGATTTTAGAGATTTAGACGACACTATCAATCGATTGGTATCACTTACTGTTTTATCTTTTTGGATGATATGCATGAACACAAGTGTTCCATTGCTCCTGGAGTGATGACGGCTATATCTGTGGCTATCTGGTGATCAAAGGCTGGCTGATGAAGGTCCCACATGTGAGCTCACAACTTAGAGCTCATTCTGTCCGAAGACTCAGTGACTGAACAGCAGTGGGAAGAACAGTGTGGGCCCACTATTCCATCATGATAGTGGATCTGGACAAAAACTGACTTATGGTTATGACCCAGGTCTGGAAAGATAAATATGCACCTCACAAATGGCGGTACTTTGGGATAGAAGGTTGGAATTCGTCGTATGTAAAGGTCAGTCTTATCTGCAATCCAGCCAAATCCTCTCTCCTGCTCTTGTTTATAGGAAAACCATTTAAAATATGAGCATTTCAGACATTATTGCTCAGCATGAGGCTCTTCTTTAGAAGGAGTCAGAATGATCATACTGAGGATATGACTGTAATACTTTTTCCAGTCCTGCACAGTGCGTTTCTCGATTCCTGCACGCCTCTTGTTGCTCAGATGTCAATCTTCTGTGACATTGAAGGTCACACCCCCAGTGGTGTGCTGTCATCTGCAGTATGACGTTCATCTCGTGCTTTGTCCGATTCCACTGCACGACTGTGCCGGATTGGCACGGTGTTCTTATTGTAAGTTTCTGCAAGAAAGAATGTATGTCACAATCAGGACGTACAATTTCCCTATTTTTTTTTAGTGGGATGCCATAGCGAAATAATAAGAGCATTTTAGTAGGAATGATGCAACAATTGACAATCGTATTTGCTGAATTGTTGTATTTGTAATGCATTTGATCCTAAATAAAACATTCACTTGTGGCCAGATGTTTATCTACACACTAAATTCTTTGACTGGTCTGGAAAGTATAATGTGGAAAATACAGTATATGGACCATTTCCAGATCATGAGGTTTGAAAATTGCTCAAGTCTGGAAAGTGCATTAGAAGCACTCTCATCCTCGGTGGCACACGGCCCAAGCAACATTTTTTGTTCTGCTTTTTTTTCTACCTGTGGTCATTTGATATATTAATATTTCCTGTTATGAAGAACAGCCTGTTTAGTTGAGGGTACGATTGCTCAGACAAACACACTGTTCTCTGGGCTGATCAACAAATAAATCTATTACATTTAATCTACTGATAAAGAGCTCTAGGACATTTCTGAATAGACCTCTCCAAAACGTTTTCAAGCTCAAGAGTCAGTTGTAATATCCTGGGTTCATTTTCCTTTATTTGTTTTAAAACATTAAAAATGGGTTTACAGCCACATATAGTGTATAAAATCGTAATGAATATCAATCAATAATTCAAACCCACATATGCTCAATCTTGTTACTTTGCCGAGGATTTCATGTTGTGACTTCTCAGACGTGGTTGATGCTGATACGTCTGTCTCCCCGCTTCCAAGAAGCGATGTCAATTTCTCTGCAGTGAAAATGACCACATCTTTTTTTTACGGTGGAAATGTTGGAAATGCTCTGCGGCACTTTAATACCTAAAATAATACCGTCTCTGCTGTTTTTGGGGGGGAAGAAGTTGTTTTACAATCCACCGTCTGATCGTATTAAACATGTCGTTACTTATTTGAAATCCAGAGTCTTATTATCACTGTTGAAGCTTTGACAGTAACGAGATTTTTACTATTTTGAGGTTCGTCCAGCAGTTACTTAGCACTGCATCTTAAAAGAAAAGGGTCGCTTAATGTAATTGGTCTGTTGGTATGGTCCAGTCAAGGACACTGAGACCAGTGTGACATGTTTTTTTCACCTAAAAAATGAAATCATGTGCGCTCAAGACAAATGTTCTGCTCCGCAGCAGGTATTCCAATTTCCTTTTGTAAATCTTGACACAATAATGACATCAGCAGGGACATCTGTCGTAACTCTTCTGCACACTGACGGGGAGGAAATCCTCCGACATGGTGTGCATCTGTTCACCACCTCAGACCATGGGCTGCATGGTTGAACAAGTGTGTTTGGCCGGATTCAGAGAAATTCGGTCTCGTCGGACCCAGTGAGGCCAAACGGTCACAAGAACCTTATTATCATCTATAAACAAGTCGGACGAAAAACTCAACAAGAAGACAGCGGTGATGTTATGTTCCTTTTGTTGTGACGACGGCTAAACTGTTCTCCTGTCATGACGGCAGAGCAGCATGTGGAAGTATTTCTGCACTGTAGATGGTTGAGTAACCAATACATCTGCAGACTCAGCTGTGTTGGGGTTATCCTATTGATGTTGGTTGGTGTCATTAGTAATTTTTATACGTACAAAGAATATCCGTCGTCCTTTAGACACAGAGAGGATGGACTGTAGTGTGAGATGTTTCCCCATTTTTGTTCTGCTTCTACACTGTGCTTCAGTTTCAGGGTGGGCCCCGCTTTTGGCCCTCTGGGGTCATAGGGTCTACTGACTTTCATAGCGCTTCAGTGCTCGACTAGCAAAAACGTCTTGGCCAGAAAAAGGGTCCTTGTGTGGGTGTTCCACTAAAAAAAAGCAGGGGGTGATGTTAGGATCACAGTAAAGGCAGCAGAAATATGGCCTACGAGAGCTGAAAATAAAGGTTTTGTACTGCTAAGTGTTTGCTATGGTGGGTTCATATTGGGTCAAGAGTCTCGCCTCACATCTCACAACGGCTGTATCTTCACACAGTCGAATCAAATCGTCGTATTGTATCGAAAAGAGAAAATAAACACACAGAAGTACAGTATTATAATACAGTAGTGTTATTCATGCAGTAACATAATGTAGGAAACATTGTACTGATATTTTAATTATACTGTAACCATAATGACAATACTATGAATAATAGTAATAATAGTCTTTAAACTGGATCTGGATCCTGCAGCCCAGGAGTCACACAGGGCTGCATACCACTAGGAGGGAGGAGGTGGTCTCAATTCTCAAAATAGTTCAAGACATTTTCAACAATTTTAACTACCCTTAATGTTAATAAATGTAGATTCAATAGAATAAATATAAGCAAATAAATGTTAATATAGGCTAAATATATTAGCCAAAACCTGACACATACAATGGAAATTCACCCAAACAGACAAAAATATTTGGGGTTTTTTCTTAGTTTAATGACCTTGTTTGTTCTGCCTGAGTTTGTTTTCTTTGATTACTCTCTTCTTCTTCCTAAGTGACATCTCTCATCTGTGTTCAGAGTTTTATGTTTGTAAATTGTTTGTACACTCTGAATGGGTCTCTTAAAAGAGTCTCTCTGTGGATTTGTGAAAGCTAATGCATTTCATGGATCACTTTAAATGCTAGTCTGGCGCAGGCTGTATACAATTACATCAAACAGATGTGGATCGCGATAGTATGGTTTTCAAGATAATGTTATGTATGAAGAACTTCAAGCGCGCCAGACTCTTTGCTCCATTAGGAACTCCCGCTTTCACTTGTGCTGCTTGTCAGTGGGTGGACAAGCAGCAAAAACACAAACCACCCCATCACATAAGCACGGTCACATCCACTCCCCTCCGAGCTGTGTCCTCCATGACCAGCAAACCCAGTGGGCTGTGGGGGGAAAGAAAGCTCTAAATCAGAGAACCACAAATCACAGACAGGCGATAGTTCAGCTCCAACAATCACTACGACTGTGCACGTGCAGGCATGTGTATGTATACACACCTCTCAGATAGAGCTTTCTGGTTTATGTTCTCATCAATATGTGAAACTGCATAGGAAAATAACCACTGGAGGAACTGAGGGGAGCAAGGCTATCCAATTAAGCAATTACTAGCTTTTGGGGGCCCACATTTTCCATGACTTAATCTCAGCAGCTTCTGGTCTTCACCATGGAGGCTCCACAGCGTCTCCTGGAAAGAGGCCTGAGACAGGGAGATGGTGGTTTCTGATACAGATGGTTGCCCATCCCCCCCCCAACCCCCCAGAGATTGGGGGTCCGGACTTCCATCATACATGAGGGGAAGTCTCGCAAACATGAAGACACTCAATAGACATGGAGGCCCCATGACGCCTGATGCTCAATTAATCTTCAGTCTCTTTTTAATGTCTCCAGCCTCACATTTTTCTCCCACACATCCCCAGGTGGACCCTTCATTTTTTTCGGTTCCTGCCGTCACTGCGCTTAAAATGTTCCGTCTCTGACTCTCTAAGAAATGGCTGCAGGTTACTTGGATTAAAATAGGGCAGGGTTTAAGGTTTGGGCACATTGGAATACAGCGCGTCTAGGCAAAGTTATGTACGACTTAGTGTGGCTGACTCACAACGTGTATCCGTTCTCCTCGGTCTGTGGCTCGCATGGCATCGAGCGTAACCCAACCACATTTCAAGCCCGAGTCTGCAGAGATAATGTCTGCTGCTGCAGCAGCTCACCTTGCCCCTTGATGTTCTTTGCATATGTTGGCTCTCCCAGCAGGGGGAAGGAGCGGCTGTAAAATCTATTTAGGTCAGAGCTATTACGTGTCAACCCTTGTTCCCTGTCTCAGCAGTTTGGGAGGTTCAGGGTGCCTTGACTCCATTTGTTTCCATCCAGTAAATGTGTCTGCCTTATGTATGGCACTAAATTTTCAGGAAACAAGTAGGATGGTTCTTACAATGATACAACACAGTAAAGAAAAGGACACCCCCCCCCCTTTTTTTTTTTTTTGTAAGGTTGAACTATCCGAGCGGGTTAGCGCAGGATCCATGTTCTCTTTCTGTAACACTTTCCTGACATTAGACTTGCGACCCACGTTTACGCTGTCTGCTTGTCACACCCGATCAGCTTGACACGAGAAATCGGAGGTGAAGTGAGCCTTCAACAATGATGTGATACATACAATACGGAGACATCTGGGGAAATACACCCTTGGCAATCTTAACCCTGGCAAGAGACAAGTTACAGACAAGTTGGAAGGAGGGAACTGCCACTCTCAGGTTGGGGTCACACTGGATATATATGCAGTACGTGACAGCTGTGGGCTTGTTCTGAGGTGTCTTGTGTAGTGCTGATATTCACAGGGACCATTTTCTACAAAGGCTTTGCCTTTAAAACTCAAACGCATCTACCGGGTTCTAATATTTCACAATAAAGAGAATTTTAATGTATTTAGGGAACTGAAACAATAGTGCTTTTAATTTGAAATAGGAACAGTACAATATGCAACAGGTTAAAGGTTGTTTTCACTGTATATTTTTACTGTGAAATTCAGCGGGAACTTGGAAGCGTGGAAAATTGGCAAGAAGATTTTCAAAAAGAGTGCACGGCTCATTCCCTTTGGAGCAGCCACACTGCCCTCGAGTGTGTCTCATGCAGACACTGTACCTGCTGTAAGCATTAAACATGCGAGCAACAACAACAATAACACGGATGTAGCATACATTTTTCTTGAGATATTGTGTTGAGAAGTGGATGAACTGATGGACCAACAGCGGTCCCCGTTGTAAAGGTTGTAATATAACTTACAGGGATCTAATAAACATGTTTTGTTTGTTTTTTTTACCCACCTACACAGCTGTTTCCCATCTTTATGCGAAATGTTACACTATCCTCATGTATTTAAATGTTTTGGGTTTTCAGTAATCAAGTAAAGTTTCTTCATACAAAGTAAGACATTACATCAGAAGCTGCAACTGCCAACCTTTTTGTCTGAAAAAATCATTTACGCGAAGAGCCAAGTTTACCATCAATCACCTAACAAATCATCACTTACGGTAATTTGCCACACTTCTAACGCCGTCATGGATAACTTGTGCCCAAGCACTGGACTGTCACGATTTCCATCACACCTATTCCAAGTGAAACATCCTTTCAAGGTGCTCTTGTGTTATGTATATTTATGTCCAGAGTGCAGTGAATCGGTTGTATGTGTGCATGGGACTGTTTCTGTTTCCAGGTACACAGACAGGCAACTACTCTGGAGAAGATCCACGGCAGCAGATGACCGGAGAGCCTCATGTGGACTTCAGATGTTTCAAACGAGCTGTTAGTGAAGGAAAAATTCCAGAGTACACTGCTGCAGCTTGACAGCGTGTGACATGATAGCTGGTCGGCTCAGGAGT
This sequence comes from Solea solea, assembly GCF_958295425.1. Classification (NCBI taxonomy): domain Eukaryota; kingdom Metazoa; phylum Chordata; class Actinopteri; order Pleuronectiformes; family Soleidae; genus Solea; species Solea solea. Next base: position 3,464,595 of record NC_081151.1, read on the forward strand.
CAGCCGGAAACAAGAGCACCACGGCTGGTCGTTGTGCCTGTCACATGTGTGGACGTCGAAGGGGAAAGAGAGGTCACAGTTTGGTTGGAAACTAATGGCAATCTTGCCATTAAATGGATATATTCAGATTTGTTTGAAGTGTGGTTACATGAGGAACTGACACTGTTGGCACTGACTTCCCTGTCAGCAGGGATGGGCAGTATTTCAAATACAATATTTTTTTCTTGTTTTCAATCATGATGGTAATAATTGGCAGATTATACCCAGTACTCACCCAGTCCTTTTTTACCCGTTAGAATACGTTCAAAGGACCAGTATGACTCATGAAATGTACATACCCACTTGCCAAAAAGTGACTGCAGCTCATATCTTGTGACCTAAAGGTTGTTTCTGCCTCAAAATCACTTGGTTTCATTCATGGTTTATTTGGCAGATTATACCTTACCCCCAGTCCTTTTTTACCTGTTTGACTATGCTTTAAAGGGGCCAGTACATTAAAAACATAAAATGCTCTTTTGCACTTGCCAAAAAGTGACTGCAGCTTCTACCTTATGACTAAAGGGTTCTTTTTTCTCTCTCCTCAAAATAACTTGGTATTTGAAACCCCATACTCCACCACTTGCACTTGCACCTCCTTTAGTATTTTGAAAATACAAAAGTACTACCTCATCTGGTAATTTAATGTCTCTCAGGTAACTGCACATTTTATCATCAACCCCTGATGTAAAATTGCTGATTTCCTCAATAGACAATGGTGACACAAACAGTTTGTGTCAGTTTCCAGTGAGAAGAGTCCGTCTCGCGCTGAGTAAAAGCAGCCAAGTTTTAAGACGTTATTGTAGACGTAAGCAGGCACAGATTTTATTGGGTGAGTCTTAAGTTAACTGGCTGGAATCAGTTTTTTTCTTGTCCCTGCTCGTAGCTGTGTTGTCGGTGAGATTGTATGTCTCATGCTGGTTCTCTGGTGAGAATGTGTCAGTGCCTCCTCCTACAGCTCCACACATTAACTATCCCTTTTAAGATGACGTCGCTCACACCTCTGTTAGTTCTATTATCTTTTTCAGTTTTCCAGTACTGTAGTTTCCCCTCCAGCCTCACGTACGTCCACCGGACAGACATTCCTGTTCTGTCTGTGCGCCGCTTGTCTCCAAACGGCACGCGATTGATGGAGTTTTACAGTTAAGTGCAGAAAATAGGGAACAGATTGGGCGTGTTCCCCCCTGAGGTTTTTGATGTGTCAGCTCAGCAGCCTCCACACGGGTGGAGTGGCTGTTCATTCATACATTCATACATTCATACATTCATACAGTGTATATATACACTGTCTGAGACCTAAAGAAAAGACTTCCAAAGAGATGTCACAAAGCAGCATCACACACTTATAAAACGAGTAGACGCCCGACCGTATGACTATTTGTATTAGCACATGTGATGCTACTTGAGCTACTGTATACAGACGATGTGTATTTAGCAGTCAAATATTAAACAAATGACCAGCTCCATTAAATAAGGACAGGATGTGCTCTGCAGTCCACATCACATCATCTATTTAAATTATCCATCTCTGACTCTGATTCTAGGCAATGGTCCTGGTTTGCAAGTTCCTGTGAACAACTTGAACTGAAGCTGTGGTAAATACCTTTAAAGAAACATACAGGGTTCCAAACTTCCAGGGCTGCAAGTTTAGATTTATGATCTGCTGACAACACATCACATCTGTGTGTGAGTGCCACTCCAGAGTGTAGACCAAATAACATGTACACACACAAACTCATCCATGCTCATTAAAGGCAATGGAGTGGCAACATTTCATCAGAGTTCCTTGCAGTGCCTGCCCATAACTCTGTCACTCCACATTGTAGTGGGCCTAAAGTGGGGCTTGGGGCCCCATGCAGTTCTAAAATGGAAATCTTGTGCTTCTGAGTCTTCTACCATCTGCCTTCCTGCAAAACTCCTTAAACTGTGACAGGAAATATTTAGACAACAACATCAGCTCCGTGGAAATCGCAGGGCAGATGGGACCAGGCGGAGCTGAGAGACAACGAGAGAATCCAACTAATGCAGCGAACGGCACTGGACTGTGAGGATGTTTTCCAGTGGTTTGTCCAACGAAATGACCAGTGATTTTAAAATAGATGCAATGTTTATTGGACTCGCACATTGGTCATGTGACTTAGCATTCTCTTTCTCTCTCTCTGTCTGTCTGTCTGTCTTTGTAAAAATAAAACTGAACAGTGACAGAATGAACTCATAGCTTTTTAAAATAAGAGAGGTAAAAAAAAGAAAGAAATCAGCTAATCTATTTCCATCTCCGCGCCACAGTTTGTAATGAAAGCGTTCCATTTTCAGTCCGTGTCTGTGTTTAAGCTCGAGCTAAAATAAGATGATGAAAAGGGGTCTCTCGTGTCCCTCGTGCCTCCTCAGACGATGTTGTTTCCACATGTGAAAGTGATGATGAGTCCTGATCTTTCAGAGTCATGGTGCTGTGGATGATTTGTGTTGATATCCATGTGTGAAAGAGTTCATCCTGAATCATCATTAATGCGATGCAATTTGTATTTCCAGCAAGGCGATAGGTCTTGAGTCAACTAGTAAAGAATTAAAACCACTCTGTGTGATTTCTCAGCTCCTTAAGTGTGAATATTTTCTGCTTTCTTTGTTCCATTTGAGAACGTCATCATGACAAACACTGGACCAAACGATTCATCGAGAAAATGAATCGATTATGCAAAGAATCGTTTACTTGCAGCCCTGTGCTTGAGGAACATCTGCCTCCCATTCATGTCCAAGTGCAATGTGGTGAGCCGTGTTTTGCTTCTGCTTGAACTTTGAGCTGTGCAGTATCATTCATTTCACATCGGCTCAGTGATTTATAACACTCTGTTTATGTGGGCTTGCATTGTTTGATAAGACGTAATTAATGAAACTCCCACCAATGAGAAACAGAAGTCGATAGCGGGTGAGGTACACGCCATCCGTCGACGCTGCGGCCACATTTAGTCATTATCGCCGAGCCGTATGTCGGCTGAATAACAGAGCACGAGTGTTTATTTGCTTCGCTCCCTCCATTCATCAGTCCCTTGATCCCTGCTACTGCATGAACCCTCACGTCATACATGCTTAGCTCAGCGTCGACGACTCGGGGGCCCCAATCCGACGGCAGGGGCTCGCGCTAGCTCTTGTGGTCTAGACACATAATAATCCTGTGTCAGTCAGAAATGTCTTACGCATTTCGGAAAGGCTGCTGGCTTTCGCACACATAAACAATCTCTTCCCTTTTTTAACGCGCACGTGTGTGTGTGTGTGTGTGTGTGTGTGTGTGTGTGTGTGTGTGTGTGTGTGTGTGTGTGTGTGTACAGTAAAAACACACTCACATATAAGAGCACGGTTCCACCTGTTTGTGATTATACTCTAATTGACTTGGTGAGTTTGAGGAAATGTGTGACAGCCGACGCTCGAGAAGCAAAACTGACCCCATGTTGAAAAATGAGTGGAAAACGAGTGCAGGCACCGAAGTAAAGAAGTCATACCGACATGAGGAGTCAGAGGTTGCTCCCTTTGTGTGCCTGCAAGACTGATTATGTTTCGTCTGTCCTCAACATTGACTCATTCATTCATTCTTAACACACACACACACACATACGCAACAGAACCCCCGCCTGACTCACAGGAGTTGCCAGGTGTGAGTGTACGAGGGATAACTGGAGCACAGGGGCGATGAGACACAGAATTGTCCCCAGAGCCAGACGGAATGAATCAATCACACTCCGAGACCTGGTATCGCTGCCCTCTCAGCACAATGAAAACAGCTTCACTCTGTTGTGCCGGGACGTCAAGGGCTGGAAAGGCCATTCGCTCACACGTAAGGAAACAGAGTTGCTGGCCATGGAAGTTCCTGTGGAATCTGTGTGAAGGAGAAATGAGGAGTGGAAGAAAGCAACAAAAAAAGAGCTGTGAGGCACTCAGTCCACGGTTCCCTTGAACTGCAGACAGAGATGGAAATCGCAAATCATTTTTTGCTGATTGGAAAGAATTGTTAATATCCCCGTTTTAACCCAGATTATAGGTAATTAAAACCATGTCTTCCACCTCTTACATAATTCTACATTTCATTTCCAGTATTTTGCCTGGGACAAATTATGCGACTTAAATCTCCCCATTTCCGGGAGGGTATAATCAGACCCAGCCATGTTAGGGCCAGGTCATGCTTGCGCCGCACTCTGTTTCTGCAGAGAGCCAATTCACATTTCCACTGTTTCGTCCATACTTAAACACAGGTCCACTTCATTTCTACCTGTCCTGTCCAATATGTCCACTATAGGACGTGTGTGGTTGACTTGCATGCCTCGTGGTGTCGAAACAGATTTGCTGTGTGCAGGGAGAGACGATACTCCGCCTGTAGTGATTGTTTTTATTCTTATTAGAATAAAAAAAGGCTTGTTGTGTGAATGGGGTGTCTAGTCTACCATCTGTGATTGCCTTTATTTTCTGATCTATGTGATGTGGGCAACCAGACTGGACGGGGGGAGGACAGACAAGGGGAAGGAAAGACGTTCTCACATTCCATTTTAGTAGCGGCAGTTTCAGGAGTTTGCCCTCTTTTTGGATGTCCTTGAGTTCTTCTTTGAGTTGGACACGATGTGGACGCCACATATGACTTCCTTTTGTATGGTGACTGTCTTTTTTTGGACTGGAAAGTGTTGGAGGGGTGTGCAGATTCGTCCACATCAGGGTTTGTGTGGACCAACCAACAGGGAAACGGACAGACATTCAGACATTCTTTGTCATGATTATGTGACGTATCGTTGCAATGGTAGGGATGTGAGAGAACCCGCATCTTCACCTGAGAGGGACCGTCCCATAGTGATAACATCAGCATCAGCATCCCTCACAGAACAACCAAGCAGCTGCTTGTTCCTGTGAAGTCCCACCACCACCTCCTCTGGATTTGATTTGTCTGTCTGGGATGGTCCACCAGGGTCACCTGGAGGTTGAGTAAATACACATTCATTGTGGGTGGGATAGAAGCTCAAAGGGATTTTCCATGACTAGCCCCGGTGAACGGAGCATGACTCGCTAAACAAAAGCATCATACTCCTCCTGTCCTCGTCGCAGACATAGGGAACCGTTCAGGAGCTGGAGTTTTCCCCCTACAATCCGGTCTTTGTTGTTGTTGCTGCCGCCGCCCGACTTGCCATGACACCGACCTCAGTTGGTTTCCATACGATGCCGTCGTGGGTTCTGATGGTGATTCTTTCCCTACTGATGTCATCGGCAGCGAGGCCACACGGAGCAATTTAGCAATCTCTGTTTTTGGAAGAAGAAGAAAATAAAAAAAAATGAAGCATCAGAAGCAGAAGCACTTCCGTACCACATCAGTGCGACACTGAGTAACTGTGGTTACCACATGTAAACTGTTTATCATGCAACGTATCATTATAGAATTGGAATATATCGCTGTTTTTATTGCTGAGTAAACAACATCAACATAATATATGCTGCACTTGATTATAATCAGCCCACATCTGACTTTCCTGAGTACGATTGATGAAACATATTCAACCAGAGACACATTTTATCTCAGTCATGCAACGCCGTCTCCTTTTGGCCGAACCTGCTGTCAATGTGATTTTGTTTCTTTTGGTTTTTTTTGTTGTTTTTTTTTGACCAAAACACGCAGCAGCCCTTCTGGCCACCGGCAATACAACATGTTTTTCTAAAGGCTCCCATCAGGAGATGAAAGTCATAAATAATCATCCCCGTCTCTTTGTTTACCCAAACTTCATCCCCCTCTGTGACTGGAGGGTCGCCAGCCGTGTTGCTCTCTGACACGAGTGAATGTGAATAAACGTCATGGGACTGATTTAAAGGTGCATTGTGTAACGTTTTAGAAGAAATCGAAGAGACGACCCAGTATACAAACACCTTTAAATTAAAAATCATGTGTTTTTTGTGGGGCGACCTTAGAATAAGCCGTTTACTGTATATGTCATTTCGACTTGAAGCACATGGACGTTGCCATCTTGCAGCACCATGTTTCTGCAGCAGCCTGTTTTTGTTATTGTTTGTTACAATATGACTTCACTATTTTCTTGAGAAAATTTGCAGTAGTTTATTATTAGTATTCTTATTTATTTCTGTGGTGAAAGGCCCCGAGTTTCCACACCCACTGTTGTAATGTAACAAAGTACAAACTTTGTTACTGTACCTAAGTACAAAATTCACGTATCTGTACTTGACTTTGTTATTTATAACTATCTTTGTTACTTGTTGCTACAAAATAAAATCAGAAGCAGAAGAGTTGGTATTATGGTCTGTATTTATGTAGAGCTTTTCTAGTCTCGATGAGCTGCTTTCACACAATCACATGCTTCAACATGAGGTTAAGTGTCTTAATAGACTAGCAGACATTTTTAATAATACTCTTACTTCTAAAACTTAAGTACAGTAAATGTCTTTTTAGGTACTTTGAACAAGACTGTCCACAACCCATTTATGTCTTAATACTTTATTTATGCTCACTTAACCTAAGCTCCGTGTCAGTTACATCCATTATACATGAGACCGTCGTCTGCCCTCTGATGATAAGATCATAGTAAATGCATGACATCATGGCCAGAGCTGCCCCGGGCGACTGTTAGTGTAGCCTGACCCACAACATGACCCAGCTCAGTGTGGGCTGTTTGTTATGACCTTTTGTGTGAGTCACGTTGTCTCTCAGGCTCACACACTCACACATTCACACACTCACACAACCTACAGACGACATATTGTATCTTGTATTCTTATACAAAGTGCTTGAGATCCTACAAACATTTATTTCATTCGTGAGCAACAGGAAACAAAATGATAGGATGTATTTGTCATCAGATTGTGTGACCTTGAAATTTCACCTCAGACTTGGACTGGCACCATTACGATACCAATCCTGCCATCTAGTGTTCGACTCGAGTAGTGCAGCTCTTTCTTTGACATTTATTCGAAGTCATAGAAAATTGACAGGAATAACAGGAAAGTGGTAATTACTCGGGTGCAGAGTCAAGAAAAACACGCTTGAATAAGTTAATGTGTCACAACGGGGCAAGCAAACACGCTGAATATTCATAATACATGGGAAATTTGTGTTACACGTTAATATTTAACGTCATCAAGTGTCAGAAGTGACCACTGCTGCTGTAATTCTGGAGGACACATGATTTAGGAGCTTTTCTCAAATGGTGTAACGGTTCTACTGAAGTCAAAAGTTGAAGAGTCAAATGTGTACAGTACTCTAACACCATTAAAAACACAAAACCTCAGCATTTTTCAAAAAGGTCATCATGTTAGTTTTCTTACAGAGCACAGCTAACTCACCGTCAGTCGCTTGAAATTTAAACGAGGCAAATGTTTGCGGACGGCGAGTTTGATTTACCTCCAACTTTATGTATTTGTACTGTGTATCCTTCCCTGGGGATTCATCACTAACACGGTCACACTAAAATGATTTTATTTATACAACAGTATGTCAGCAGTAGCCAGTAAAAATCGTAGTATCATCATGGTGCTCGGTATTTTCATCATCATTATTATTGTTACCTTGTAAAGTCGTGTTCAAGTGAACATCCTGTGAAATGGCCTGGACACAGCAGGATGACATCTTAGAAATAACACTCATGTTTCATGATATGATGATTTATGTGGATGCAAATGTCTGCAGGTCAGTCCACATTCCTCTGGTATTACGTTATAGCATCTTTTACAGCAAGTCACAATCCACTCACTCATTGACCTTGGAGGCCGGGGAGTGCAGCAGTTCCCTGACCTCACTTTTCAATCTGAGAAAAAAAAAGGCCAGAAGTTTTCTACAACTTCTGGACTTTTTAATACGTCTACTACATATTGGCGTACGAGGGTGAAAATCGCCAAAATGGACAGCAAAATTTAAAGCAAGAAGCCGACTTCCTGTTAAGTGTAGGCCATGGTCCTGGTCTGTAACTCCCTTTGATGACTTTGATCCATCACCATCATTGCTGGCGTCATCGCCGACATGATCCTTTCATTCGTGCAAAGACAGCAGAAGCCTTTCATTCACACATTTTCAACAACAGCAACCAATGAAACGTCAACCTGGTCCCGTTCACTGCTGGTACGTCACCAGCAAAGCGCTTCTCAGTCTTTTGGGATTAGACATCACTAAGTTTCGCTGAGGCCACTCTGTCATCTGGTTTCGATGTTACTTTTACGGGAGTAACCGATAAATTTAAAACATATTTGGGGGGAAAAACACGATAAAATGATCAAATAAAAATTGTTTATTGTCCAAAAAACCACGACTTATTCACGATACAGCTACATTCCCAATCCGTAGACACAACATTGATCTTCTCTTGTCATTTTTATTCACTACTTACATCGTAGATCATGGATCCCGACGAGCTGAATGACCTGAGGCTTCAGTTCCAAGCTCTGCAGCAGCAGCAGGAGAAAAGAAAACTGGGATGGATAAAGAAGAAAGCTCCAAATAAGCCTGATGCTGGTGGAGAGGATTTGAATCTATTGCAGCAAGGCTTTCAGGCAGAAATCCAGCCTGGAAATGACAAGTGGGTCTGAATTAACCTGATATTTATTTGATATTTAACTAGTTAAACAAGGAATGCAAGCAATGGGGGACATTTTTTTTTGTGTGACTTTACTTGGAAAATATGGGCGGCTGAATTGGAATAATCTTGGCTTCTCCTGCCTGCCTATACAGATCACGACAGAATGAAATTAAGAATTTGCAGGACCAGCTGAGACGCCTGCAAGGCGAAAACGACCGGCTCCTCCAGCTTGTGAGCGAGAAGGATTCCAAAATCAAAAACCTGAAGAATCAAAAAGAGGTCGAACGGGAGAGCTTGGCAGTGTTGGGCCAGCCGAGCTTGTCTGGGGACGTGGCGGCCGCCAAGATCGTCGAACTGTCCAAGAAGGTCAGAGAGCTCACGGCTGAGGTCGAGCAGGAGAAGATGAAGTCAAAGCAGAGCAGCAACAGAATCAAAGGGCTTGAGAAAGAGGTAACGGCTGTCGTCATCGGGTCATAGCAAAAAAAATGACATGATAATCAATGTCAAAACCTGTCATGATGTGCTTCTCTCTGTAGCTGCAGTCTGCTTTGGTGCACTGTCCACCTGAGAAAAAGTCACAGAAGGAGAAGGAATTATCTGAAGACTGTGAGGTAATTCATGAAATGGTTGCAGTTGCAAACCGTTTCAAAATGGTCCATGAAAGAACCATGTATGGTTCTTTGTCACCAATAAAGTGAAAGGAACCTTTTTAGAACTTTCCCGGTCCTGGTCCTCGGTGGCCACTGTCCTGCATGTTTTACATGTTTTCCTGCTCCAACACACCTGATTGATTGATTTCATCAACTTTCTATCATTAGTTTTTTGAGAGATTTCTATAGATGCAGGAGAAGACTGCGCCGTATGGAACTGCACTTGAAGTTTTGAGTGTCGCAGGCCTCCAATGATTGGTCAAATTTTGTGCTAACGCAGTATTGGGTGTCTCCCAGAAGTTACCAAATATAGTTCCAATAGAGTTTTACAGGGGTCGCATGGTGGTGAAGTGGCTACTGCTGTTGCCTTGGGTTTGCGACCCAGTCCGAACAAGGGCCTTGGTGTCTCAGATGTCACTGCCATTGATCGAGTGTGTCTGGGATTACATAAAGCGACAGAACATCTGTAGTTACTTCTCCAAGACATTAGGAACAACCTAACCTTTTTTTTTATTCTCTGAAGCAGGAAAACCCACTAGTGAAATCCCTGCAGGAAAAATTAGCCGCCGCCCAGCTCAAAGTGACTGAATATCGCAACCAGCTTCAATCTGTCAAACAGGAACTGAAAGTAGCTCAGAAGGTAGAGCTCTTGTTTTACTACCAAATAATTAAATGCATTTATATAATCGTAATAAAAATAAGTGACCTCTCAGATAAGAAAGAAAACCTGTTGGTGCTGTTGCAGGTTTTGATCAGTGAGGTTGGAGAGGGTGTCAACATGCAGCAGTTACTCAACAGCCCAACAAGTTTCAGAGGTCGCTCACAACAGATACTGGCTCTGCAGATGAGGGTAAGCTATAGAATAGTCAGAATTCTATGTATAACGTGCACATGGCAGACATTTAACATCATCATTTGCGTTAGGTGCGGGACCTTGAGCAGCAACTGAACCACTCTGGAAAGAGGAAACAGTCCTGTGTTGAGGACAGGAACCTGATCCACATCCGCACCATGGAGGAAAAGAAGAAGGAGGTGCTGGAGGTGCGTTTATGTTTCGTGAATGGGATCAAACGAATGAATTCATTGATGTTTTTTAAACATGACGTCCTCGCTCTTCTTGCACAACTGTACAGAGGATCCAAGCGGACCATGAAGCCCTGCAGAAAAACCACGAGGATCTGAAGAAGAGGCTGGAGGCCTCGAAAGCCAGGAATAAATCCCTGAATGACGAAATCAAAATCCTCAAGGTCCAGAGCTCCACCTTGCTGGACAAGAATAAACACGACGACGAGCTTGTCGACTCTCTGCTGGTAAATTCAGCCAAAAATCCATAATTTACTTGTAGTTATCTACTGGTATATGCTGTCACACCAGGAGCCCAGATGAGGGCGTTTCCCATAGTTATCAGAGAACCGGGGTTACATGAGTAACCCAGCGTTTCCTCTCACAGAAGCAACAGACCCAGATGCAGGAGGTGCTGAAACAGTTCAGCCAGCAGCACAGTGACCAGGACACGGAGAGACAGCAGCTCATCAAAGAGGCCGCAGAGAACAACACTCTGATCCAGAAGCTGATGCAGACGGCGGCTGAGAAGGAGACGCAGAATAAAGAACTGAGGGAGGAGATCCGACAGCTCGCCATCAGTCATGTAAAAACATACATGTATGATTGTGTTATGCATTTTTCTTGTTTCCTTTAACATGGATGGAAACACTTCTTGTTTACAGCTTTTACAGGAAGAGGGAATGGGACGAAAGTCAAGAATGGAGACAAACAACAGCTCAGGTTTCTCCTCAGAGCTGCAGGTCACTGATCCTGGAGAGGTATAAGCAGTTCTAGTTAGTTTGTGGTTAATCTGAAAACAGTGTTTACATTTGGTTTTCTAACATGGTTGATCTGATATGTTATTTTCTTTCATTCAATTTAAACAGAGAACAATGAAAAAAGAGGAATTTAAAGACGTCCTTGACAGTTTTCCAATCCAATTCAATTAATTGTCTTTCCTTTTCATGGCTTATGACCTCGGGTGAAGAATCCCTCCTCATCATCCAGTGAATACGAAGACATGATGTTCCTCCACACACAACCCGACTAGAGACGGATGTGAACAATGATGGGAAATTACAACGTCTTCGTCACACTTTTGATGACATTGAGGGCTCTTTTAGTTTGTCTGTTTTTTATTTCTCTGTTCATGTTTAAACATAAAGATGCCGTTAAACGACGTAAACGTGCTTCCCTTTGTGTCCGTCCTAAATTAATACTGTGATTTCACATTTCTGTGCTCGAATTACAAAGCTGACGATGACTATGCAGAAGATTAATCGACAGTATTTATTTATTTATAGACAATATTGATCACTTTACTTTGAATATAATAATATTGAGACAATGCTCCTATTTAATTCTGTATTTTTTTTACTGGCTTCTCTAAATCTAGTATTGCAAACAATGGAATCCCCCAAATCTCCAAAGTTATATTAAAACTCCCCTGTGGACTTCTGAGTAATGACCAAAACAGTATGTTCTCTGACCTCTGACCTGTGCACAGCGGGCCGACATCTGAATAATATTTGTATTTCATCAAATCTTCAGAGAACAAAAAGCCTTATATTCCGTTGGCATTTTGTAGCCGTCTGAAAAAGAGTTCAGTTTCTCTGCCCCCTCTGTTTGGAAATAAATACCCTCTAAACTGAACTAGTTATTTTTTTGTTATTTATTTAGTTTTCCTACTGGAATCCATTGAACGCTGCCTTTGTTCTTAAATTATTACTGCAACCACAACTTTATACTTGCACTTTTATTTTTCAATGTTTGCTTTGTAACTGTTATGTCCCTGTTTTTTATTAATTATGACGTGTGCTGCTGCCTTTCTTGGCCAGGTCACCCTTGTGAAAAATGCGTCTTTTATCTGGATAAATAAAGGTGAAGTGAAATTAATTTTTACTGGCTTCTTCTCTAAATCTAGTATTGCAAACAATGTATTTCATAATATGCAGCGGTCATGATTTGTGTGTGTGCATAATCTGCGGGTCAGTCATGACATCCAAATAACAGACATTTGTTGGAAAGTACAATGGAGCAGGAGAATAAACACAGTTTCTTTCACCGTTTAATTCTCTGGGTTTTATATATATGTTGTTTTTAATAATCCAATTAAAAAAGAAAAATATATATATATACATGGTATAATGTATAGGTGTATAGGTCTAAATGTTACAATCATTTGTCAAGAAAGAGTAAGAAGAAAAGAAATCTGTGTATTTAGATTTCAATTTAGAAAAAAAGTGACCGCAAACAATAAGCAACTCAGGCTGCAGGTGGCACTGTTCCCCGAGCGCGACGTGAGGAGGTGCGAGAACGAAATGGGGACTCCGGGTCTGCAGAGGTCACAGTTCGGACCACAGAAAGAGCACACGTCCATGTTGTGAAGGAACTCCGAGGTGTACGTTCTCCATGCTTCTCTCTCTGCGAGAGGGGACAAAGTAATCAAGCAGTCATCACAGAATCACACAGTGTGTTTACATGCCTTAGTATTCACTTTACCATATACTATACTGTATATCTAGGTTTCTGAATGCAAAATATGCCATAAACTGCTTAACACACGTGCTGTTCACACCCGTTTCGTCCTCTTGTATTGAGTAATATACAGTATTATGCCTGTGTGTACATGAGGAAAACATGAGATGAAATGTTTTTCATGCAAGTGAAAATTACATGAACATAATCGCTGATAATCGCTTGTTTGTGTGTCACAGAAAAAGTATGAAACTGTTACTCACGAGGCTCATAATAGTCATAGAGGTGCACTGCAGCGTCCTGCACGCGGGCTACTTTGTAGTTTCGTATGAAAGGAAGTGTGAGGCAAACCTCGGACTTGGTAACCTGCAAAAAACAAACAAAAAAAAAAGGTGACGGGAAAGTGTGTGAGTGTGAGATGGGTTGCAGGTGTGCATGTGTGAGTGAATCGAGGTGGATCCTGGGTGCTGATTGGTCCTTTTGCTTCTATTTTTCTTGCAAACATCTCACATAACCAACAACATGACTTACTGAATCCAGGTACAGGCTAATTTTCTCAGGATGTATCTCCACCCTCCTGATGAGATCCGTTGGGGCAGCAGCTGTGGAGGGAAGCCTGAAACCACTGAGTATGCCCACGTCCAGTATGGCCATACCTGTGTGAGATATCACCTGGCTGTCCTTTAATCTGGAGGACACAAATGCAGGGAAACATGAATGCCGGAGCCCATCGCAGCACTCGGCATGAGTTGAAATAAAACACAGCGTCCTGTACCTCATGCATATACGTAGTAGAATGTGATCGTGGTCTTCTTCAGAAACGCCGACATGCAGCGAGAAAGCCTCCTCGTCCGAGGTGTGATTTAGGTTCACGTTGTAAAACATATTCATCTGCACAGATTCAAAAAAACAATCAGTATCTGTTTGTGAGGAGAAATTTAAAAAAAAACACCATTGAATTTCTATTTTTATTTCCTTCTACATCTAGAGTGTTACATTACGGACAGGTGATGTAGCAGAGGGATCAGGTTATACGAGCAAACGCAGTAAAAACAGATTTACATGTCACTACAGTCGTACTTCTCAGTAATATTATCTGCAGATGATAACTGCTCTGTGTCTGTTACCATGGTGCATTGGCCTGCAGCACTGTGGAAACGCACAAACATGTTGACTTCACCTGAAACAGAGCGAATCCTCTGCCTTCCATGTGTATGTTGAGAAGACCCCCGCTGTAATCGATAAGCTTGGAAAAAAAGACGACATCAAAAGAGTTGAAGGCATAGAAACGACATTATGGATGGATTACGTGTGGAGCTCCACAAAGGTTTATCATCACCTCGAGGCTTTGATACGTCCTGTAGTTGGTGTAGTTGATGGAGAACACGGAGGCGAAGGAGGATTCTGGAGCGGACACTTCCAGCTGGAGGTCGATGGCGCTGGCGCCGCTGAATGCTGCGTAGTAAGACAGAGCTTGGAGAGCAACCACTGTGTCCTGAGGAAGGAAAATGACAACAACAGTCACTATCTATCTATTTTGTCTTATTTTATACCGTATGACAGAGTCTCTGTGTGTGTGTGTTGGACGCACCTGTGTTGACCCGTAGCCTCCCAGGTGATTCCTCTGCTTACTCAGCCACTTCAGGAGCACAAAGCCGTCCACTAAGTTACCGCGCTTGTACAGAGTCAGCAGCACGTAGGAAATCATCTCTATCTGCACCACGTATGGCTGCCCGTCACGTGAAGTCAGGCCGGCAGAGGACGCCCACATCATAACTCCATCTTTGAGGGGGAAGAAAATGATTTGTTATATTATTATTATTATTATTTATTATTATTATTATTATTATGCTGAATAATATAAAAAATCTGTGAATTTATAACATTTTTAGGCATTAAGTTTTTTTCTTTTGTAATATATATATGTATATATACTGCTTACGTATTACAAACTTTTCTTTGTTTTATTTTTATTTAGATAAAAGGTGAATTCTTGTTTTATTTGATCATTTTCTCCCAATATTGTGGCCTAGCTCATTTGTCTCTACTTAGATGCCTCCTTCATACTGCACCACCCTCAACTGGAGACATTTAGAGACAACATTTACTAAAATTATACTATTTTTATTTCAACACTCCAGACGGTACAGGATTTTCTGTCAGCTTAGATAGATTACTCACTTTCAGGGTCTATGTTAGAAGAGAATATTGTGAGAATATAATATTGTGAAGCCCCACTGCTACAAAATTGACAAATCCTTTTATATAAAATGAAAAAATAACGGGTCTTGCACATCTCAAGTGGCATAAAAACACCTTCCCCAGCATAAACTGTGAAATTACCTGCATAATCCGCTCTTCCCATGAGTTCAGACAGGGCCGCGTCAGTCGCAGGACTGTTGGCCAGAGCTAATGCGTAGGTCACCAAACACAGGCTGTAGTTACCGACCACCCCGCTGGACACTTTGCCCTCCAGGTACGTTTGAGCCATGGACACGTTGCCCGGGTACACGTCCTTTTTTAAGAGGGAGCAAATGAGAAAAGATCACGAGTGTCTTCCTGTCCTGTCCTCGTACATACACCTCACACGTCACCTTCTCTACTCACATACCACATAGGTGTCGTCCTCCAGCAGCGCTATCAGTACATAAGCAGTGAGCGCCACTGAACCACGGTCCAGTGCTCCCTGAGTCTCCGTGTGGATCAAGCTGCCCACCTCGGTGAACTCTCCCTGTGGCCCCTGTTGTCCCAGGAGCCACATCATGGCTCTGGTGAGGACACTGTTGTCTATCGTCATGTACGATCGAGCTTGGACGAAGCAGCGCAGCACGAACGCCGTCAGCCTTCAAGGCAAAGACAGAGAGAAGAGAAGCAGCATGAGTTTCACAGAGATCTACGACTTTTATTTTGCATCATTTTAAGTAGAAGTGGGAACTCACCACGTGCTGCCAGAGGAGTCGCTGGCTCCAAATGCACTGAATGAACCGTCGTCTCGTTGGAAGGACAGCTGTCTCTGATAACCTGACAGCAGACAAGTACGACGTGAAAAAACGAGGGAAGTAACAAAGTTCACTTAATACTTAAGTGGATTTTTTTTACTTTACTTTTCCTTCCTACGTTTGATCACAAATACTGAAAGGTGACATGAGGGAAAGGAATGAGCTGGAGTTAATAAATCATAGAGACAAGACAAAATTAAACATTTCCTTTTATTCTTTGTGCCTATCTTGTGCCGGGTGGAAGAAGAGTGATTGATCGATTAATTAACACGCTTCTACTGATGTGTTCACACGAGTAAAGCAGTTAAAATAGTCCTTTTATTTACCACATATCTGTACAGGTAATAGAATGTGATTGGCCGAGGCACAAGAAGGTTTCTGCTTACCTTCCATCATATAACCCAGAGCCATTTTCCTGATCTCCTCATCATCCAGACCGGGCTTATCCAGATACTGGAGAACAAAAACACTGGGAGCAAAGCGGATCATGTTCTGCTCCCCACAACCGAGAGGCAGCTGCACCAGCGAGTCCAGGTGACTGAGGGACAGGCCCAAGATATCGCCTGCATGATGGGGAGGAAAAAAACATCCATCAAGTTTGGCTCTATCCGAGGGAAAAATCCTGACGCTTGCCTCTCTGGCGTGACGAAATGGCAAACATCTCTCAACCTTAATGGAGCTGAGCCAGCACGGCCTGACGGCTGTTCTGAATCTGCACCACCATAAACATTAAGTTACTTTAATGTGCGGCAACATCACGACGTATTAAGCCACGCTTAACTGAGGAAAGTAAACATCAGATGGAACTGCAGCTGGCACAACAGGAGTAGATGAATGTTAGACGTACCAACCAGTGCCACATATGCGCGCTGGCTGCCCGGAACCACATCTGCTGGAAAGTGGAAGGAGACGGAGTTGGATTGTTCTTGCTTATCTGGTGGCAGCTCCAGGAATATAGTCTCCGAGGACGACTGTTCCACTCCCTCAGGCTTCAAGAAAAAAGGAGTTTTAAGTGCCACACGCCATCATATAATACAACGTTTTCTTTCTATCTTGTATCCTTCCGTACCTTCACTAACACGCTCCACACGAGGTTGTCCGTAGTCTGCGCACAAACGGCGTCCACGGATATCTCAGCATCGCCCAGAGCTACAGGCCTTATGGGGAAGAGCGCCGAGGCCGAGTCGTGACTCTTTACCGCGAGGATTTGGGCGTTTACGACAGAAACGTCCCCGCTCGCTCCCAAAACAAACTCGAACTCTTTACTCGGAGCAATAAACACGATGACCTGCAGCGAGAGAGAGAGAGATGTAAAAGGAAACCGAGCAAAAGACTCTCTAAAAACATTTGGTAATAGCTTCTGACAGCGGCTGAGACACTTTCCAAACATAATAGTTTCTTGGAGTTGTACTGGGGTGGAATAATTACGATCTAGACTTTAGAATATGCCACAAATTGAGTTCTCCATACCTCCAATTCGCGCTCCAAGTGGTTGATGATGTTGACCTCCAGCACAATCTCCTCTCCCCTTATGAGGTACGATGGGACATGCAAGGACATGGAGCACCCTTTGGACACAGTCAGCTGCGAGTAAAAGGACACGGGGAGTGTTTTAGTGAGTGACTTGTTTTCACTGAGTGGCAGAAAAGAGCAAAACTAGAAAATATGAACCACCTTTTTAACACATTTCGACAAAGACGAGAAGCGTTCGTTTACCTGAAGTGGCACAGGAGTGAAGCCCAAACCCAGGCTGTCTGACATGACCAGTGCCACAGCTCCCAGAGCAGTGACAACATCTGGCACTGTGATTTTCCCACTTGTCCACGTTTCATCACTGATAGAAATGACACAGAATTGATTTGCATGTTTTTTTTTTTCCTGTTTACCTAAATAACTTAACCCACTGAGTACCTCCAGCATTCTGCACTCACCTTAGATCCGTGTCTATCCACAGCAAGGACTCCGTGGTATCCATCCAGTGGCTCCAGTACTTCTCCACCATTAGAACATCACCTTTTGAAGCCACACCGGAGAGAGAAGAAAGAAAGTATTCATATTAACCAATATAATGCATTCAAAGACAACACTACAGGCAAATAAAATAATAATAAATAATAAATTAATAAAACCGCAAAGATCCACTGTATTTTCTGTAATCCTACCATTTTCGGGAACATCTGACTGCTCCTGCTTATAAAGTTTGGTCCTGGTCAGCATCCAAATACAGCAACCCTGCGGTGTAAATGACACAAAAACTGCTGCTCAACAATAGAACCACTGAATACTATGCTGCAGTGAAGCAATACTATCAGACCTGACTGAGGGGTGCATTTGTGCACCAATGACTCCCTTACACGAGGTTTGTATCTGTGTGCCTGAATAAAAGTACTTCAACTAGGCAGCCCATGGCCATGTGGAGAGGGAACTTCCAATCCAATCCAACTTTATTTATAAAGCACTTATAAAACAACAGCTGAAACCTACTAGACCTAAGAACAAACAACAAAACATGCAATAAAACAATAAAATACTGTAGAAAGTATAGATACAACAACAAAATGAACGAGTCGTAGAATTTCCTGAATTCTAAGAAGGTTTCTAGTCGAGGATGGGTTCAATGCAGAAAAGACATTTCCCTACAGGGATTCATAATAACAAAAGTCCTATGACATGATGCATCCTGAGAAAACCAGTCTCAGCTGCCAGAGGACACTTTGGTTCTTTAAATGTTCTGTTAGATACATTTTCGAGCTTCTGAGACAAGAAAAAGGTCACGGTGAGACAGCCTGTAGTGACAAGGCTTTGTTTCCCTCAACACTGTAACCCTCTATAGTCCTCAGGCCGCAGACCAAACACACTAGTGTTACCAGCTATTAGCGCTAACAAAGTCGTCCCCTAACAAAGCACACGGATACGTTACATCCAGACCAACAGGTTTAGTGGTCACACACACACTTAGCACTCACAGAGTACGTTCACAACAGATTAAGGCACTGCTTTGGGATTAAATCTGGCAGTAACTGAACACAATTCAGAGATTCTGTTTGTTTCTTTTCACAGTTTAAGTTCTGATCCAAAGAGTTGTTTTACAGTACCTGCTTCTCTTTTAAGGCGAGGTCGACCTCCGGAGGTTTATCATCGTGCATCCCCATGACCACGATTCCAACCTGGGATCCAGGTTGAAGAGCAGTTACGCTGAGCGACACCTGATCGAACGGCTGGGCCTGCTGGGTGCTCCACATGACCGATATCTGTGTGTGTGGGGAATTGTGATATTTACATTACATATGTCATTTTCTATCAAATGTATACGACAAATGAAATGAATCAAATCAAATCAAAGTACGTGGTTGTGTTGTTCGATGGGTACGTGTACTGTGTCACTGGTGACCTCCCCGTTGGAGAGGATGCAGTACACTGTGACGCAGGCCTCGGGGGACCAGGACAGTGTCGGAGTCAGAGAAAAAGAGAGGGAATTGAACGTTCCGGCCCTCAGCACCTGACCTTTAGCACTCACCTGCAAATACAACAGAAAAGAGAATATTGACCACAAACCAGAACAGAAATAATTGGTTTAGACTAGACTAGATTATGTTAGATTAGACCAGACTAGACCCTGTTGAGGAAATTCACTTGTTCCAGAAGCAACAGAACAAAATAAAAAGCAATAAAATGAAAATATAAAAATATGAAAGTATACATTATACCCAACACCTTTGCATTGATATTTTATTTCTGTGATATGACAACAGATAACAGTCCACAGCGAGTGCCGGTGCATACGTGTTCATCATTTACTGTTCGCGGGATTCAAATATGAAGAACAATAAGATATAATGTAGAAGTTTAGAGTCAGAAACCGATGAATGCATTGAGTTCATTTCAAATAAAGTTAAAGAAAGTTCTACGACGACAATTTGTAACGAGGCAACAACCCTCTGGCGGCCTCTGCTGGTCATATTGGCAAGTGCGGAAACACAAACAAACAGACAACTTCACTTTTTATAACTTTCTTAACTTAATTCATTTACCAAGTGTTACCAACTGACGTGGTTCCGTTTGAGTTTATGAACCATTTCTCTTTTTATTTCTCTTTCTAAAAACCGGAACCCCAAAATTTATTCACGTGCATTGTTGAACAGAACATACCACAAAGTGAAGAGCATCTGGTTCAAACGTGCTCTCCACATCGATTTGAAAAGGTAATCCAACCTGAAAATTCAACAGATTATGTTAAAAAACTAATATTTACATACATTCACACAAATCTACAACAAACACATTTAGAGTTACCTGTGCAGGTAATGTTGTGATTGGGATTATCTGAATATATGAGCTACTAGGAGAAATGTCCTTGTTATGGACCCTCAGCGTCTCCTCGCTTGATTGGAATCTGGCCTGAATATGAAGAAAAAAATGATCATTAATATTATTATTATTATTATTATTAATATTTTTTTATCTCTGACAGTTAGAAAAATGAACCTCGGGAAGTTCACTCGGCTGAAACTACTCAGGTTACTCACAGTGAAATCCCTGAACACCACATTTCCCGGAGCACTCGCACTAAAAAAGTACTCACCAGAATAAAGAGCATCTCCACATGATCCTGTAACTGAATCTCAACGTGGACGTCCCCATCCTCGGGCACTGAGAACGTCAGCGTCGTCGGCTCCGCGTTCATCGTAGATTTTATCTGAGTGACTTCGACCACGGCCAGGTACATCAGATCCTGTGAGCTCAGGGGCTTCTGGTCGTATCTGGAGATCCTGAGCTGTGAAGCACAGGTGTATGCAGCTCTTAGCTCCTGGAAGCAACCGCCACAAAAAAGACGGATAATAACTCACTCACTTTTGTAGAGAAGTGCAAAGACGGCCTGAGTGAAGGCGGAAAACCGTGGAACGCGAGCTGGTACATGTTCTGCGTCAGGTGGACCTCGACTGTTCTGTTCAACGTAAGTCCTGACGTGACAAAACACAATGTAACTCAGTGGTTTTAGAGACTATAATGAACACATTAGTGCCGTTCAGAAGTGATCTCACCTGTAAAGTTGCTGGTAACAGAGGTAACGACGTGCACACGGCGGTCGCTGTGAAGTCCCGATGAAGGGTGAAGAGATTCAAGTTGATCTTTGCTGAAGAAAAACTGTGTGGACCCATAGATCTGAACAGCAAAGGTCAAAGGTTATTGATGCCATTACATAGATACTGGAATTGTAATTCTAAATAAATGAGCAATAAACACTGACGTCTTTGCTTTGTGTGAGTTTGTCTGCAGCGGCTGCGTCGTCCATATCTGGGGCCAGAGCGACTGAGACGGTTAATGTTCCCCGCACAGGTTGTCCACTGGGGTAACTAAGAAATAAAAAAAATATATCTTCTTAACACATGGGTTAAGTTTGTAGATCTATTTATTATTGGTGTAAATCTAATTTGACCCACAGCGCTCTGACCGATCCCGACATGTCGTCTCCAACAAGGACCCGCGACTGTGTCTTCACGATCACTTCGAATTGAGGATGATCTGAAAGAGTGGCAGTAATTCATAGAATGTGTTATATTAAGTCATAAAATGTAATTTACTCGACTTCACTTTGTGTATTAGTTATTTGTCAGCAGCCTCCTTTTGTTATATTTCCTCGTGCAAGTGCACACTCACTTTAATTAAACTCCTGACTTTACCCTAAGCCCGGTCCAGTTGTCATATTCCACCTTATTTCTGATTCCAATCACATGTTACTGCTCTCCCAAAACGAGCCGGGTCGTAACACGTGATACCTCAATAATAGAATTTGAAAAATAAAGTGTTTATTTATCTACAATGCTTTGAACTGGGACTGCAGTACCTGTTTTAAACCCTAAGGGTCGCACTTTAACACAAGTAGCTACTTTGTGTCCTGGTGTGTCCATTCTGAGACGCAGAGGGACGACCTATTGAGGGCAGTTTCTATGACACGATGATTTGATGCCACAGATAAAGCTTTTGTAGTGCAGTGTAACACATGTTTACACTGAACCACTGGGGCTTCGCCCTCAGTATTATCCCATGGAACAAAATGTGACCCCACGCTTCAAACATCGATGCAACGTGACAGTAAAAGTGGTTGCTCTGTTACCGTGATGCTCCACAACAAAGTTTTTCTCATCGGCCACGCCCTGTTGTAAAGATAAAAAGTTGTCAGTTGTCAGTTAAACTGAAATATAAACGTCGGCAGAACAAAAACAAATGTAGCCGTACGTTGATCGTCGTCGAGATCGTCCACAGTCCAAGAGGAGCTGCGTGGGACAAACTGAAATCCCGCAACACAATCCCCAGATTCCCTGCTGACTCCCAATTGTTGACAACGTTCCCACCGTGATCCTGCGTGTGACAATGTGACACAATGCCGGGTTAAAACACCTATTCAGCCCCTCACACGCACACACACACACACACACAGGAGAGTAATGCACCTGCACAGTGATCTCCACTCTGCCTTTGTATGGACGGTTATCGAGCTGGACGGAGACGATCCGGACTCTGACGGTGTCGCCCGGTTGGTAGTGAGTTCTGTCCGTCTGCACGAAGGTGAAGACGTTCCTGCGGTGGAATCTGACGGCGGTGGTGTTGGTGAAAACGGCACTGCCCCCCACGTAGCCTCTCACCGTCAAGTTTAAGAGGGAATTATGGGTTACAGAAGAGCCCGAAACCTGGAGCAGGTGTTAGAGTTTTGGATTGTTAGGCATAGAAATCTACACAAGAGATAAAAGATAATAAATATACTCACAGCAGGGAGTGTGAGGACCTTGGTCATACCTTTTAAAAAAGAAGAATGATGTTTTTACCTATTCAAAATGTTAAAAAACACAGTATTTATGTTTATCAATGCTGTGTCACCTCCTTGAGAGTCCTCTGTCTGGGCTACGCTGGTGTCGCCATGTGTGAGTTCAGCCGTCACCCGACTGGGAAGGTCTGATAAGACAGTGACAGCGAGTGAAGTAGGCGTCCCAGCGTGCACCAATTCTGGACCTGAGATAAGGAACAACGTCCTGATAGAGAGGTGCAATGGATCAGTCCAACAGTCTCGTTGTCAAATATGAATTTAAGTGTCAGAAAGACTCACCCGGCTGCAACCTGAGGCGAAACAGGCACAGAAAAAAACCCAAAGCCCAAACACACAACCAGACTCCAGGTCCGATCCATGTTTCCATTTCCCGCTTCCTCACAACTTTCACCTCGGACACCAGACTGACGGCGCTTTCCTCACTTCACTTCACTTACCTGGACTCCACCCCCCCCCGTCCTCACACCTATGTCCCCTCACACACTGTTACGCACACTACCACACATACAAATCTTTGTCACACGCACGCACAATGGAGAATTGAAGCAGGGGGATGTTCACCAATTCCTTTGCCTGAGGCGGGAAACATCTCATCTGTCTATTCAGAGTACGACAACTCATAGTCCCCGTCTGCGGCACGGAGATGCTGTGGCGTAAGTGTATCCATCAGAGAGGAAAGAGAATACGTTAAAAACGCCTGGAGGAATCCAACACTTGTGATAAGTGACACAGAATCACCTGGGAGTATAATTCAGGGTAAAGAAAATCCAGGCTTATATTTGAATCTAGATTAAATATTGTCATGCTTTTTTGTTTTTTTTAGCTCTCTCCCTCTCGAGCTGGAAAAATTAATCCATGTTTTATCCACAAAACAATCATTGAATGAAGGGAAAATGTTACTTTCAAAATAAAAGCCTGCATCAACACTCGCCTACCAGCAGAAGGCAGCAGAGTCGAGGTTAATTTATCACTTTTAGGCTGAAATTTAAACTGGAAGAGACCCATGGTAATTTGCTGTGGGAATAATACACAACTCCTTATATGGACGTCCTGGGAGTGTGTGTTTACAGGTCACATATTCAGGCTTTAAAAAAAGTGGGTTCTTTTTGTGTTGTTGAGTCAAAGTGATGATTGTATCGCATTTTTAGTCGTGATATAAAGTAGCAATAATTGAGCATATGTCACAAAATGTATTCTTTTCTGTTTTTCATAAAAACGAGCCAAGTGAACTCTGGACTGTGACGTATTACCAAATTTCATTAATTCAATCCCATTTTAAACATTTTGAGTACTTTTTGCTCAGGTGTGTTTCTATAGTTGGTGAAAATTATATCTTTTTTCATCAGATTGTCTAAGTTTTGCTGAAAAATAGGATATAAGACACTATATCTATATCTCTTATAGCCTCTGCTCTGTGTTCTAAGGGTTAAGTTAATTCTTTATTCCTGTAGTTTTCGATATTTGGCGCAAAACAACTTATTTTTTTTCCTTATTAAAAATCCTTTCCTAAAAGGCAATTGAAAATAAAGTTCAAAAATCCACCTCATAAAAATATATCAAACAATTCAAGTAGCCTTTATATAAGCCTTTAGGGTTTAAGTTGCTATGACGATGGCTTTAAATCACACTTGATTTGTGTCAATGATTCTCCTGATGCCACAGATTAACCTGCAGGAATGAGTGGGAATGGAATCACTAGAGTATTCTTCAGCGCCAGTGTGAGAAGCAGGAGTTTTCACAATTATTAAAAAGTTTACTGTGGAAAAAAGTCATGAGAGCTTGTATTGACTCTTCCTTGCCAGCAGGAGGCAGCAAGGTCTCAAGGTTAACTTTTATCACTTTTAGGGTTGAGATTTAAACCAGAAGAGAAACAGTAGGAAAACCTACTCAAATGTGCACAATAATACTCTTATTATCATCGTTTCCACATTAATACTTTATTTCTTTGGTTTCCATCTCCACACTAGTTACATATAAACATGCTTTACATTAGTCCGTGTTATTTGGCACGTAACAACTTTGGCAACAAACTCCGCTCTGAACGTGTTATAACAACGCCTGGTATTTTAGTTTCGCAGCACTGATGATGAAATGAGACATTAATGCGTGTGTGAGACGAGGCAGCTCGACGGCAGACCCTGACGTGCGCAGCGCGAGCACAAAATGTGGATAACGTGGAGGCACTTTTGTAGATTCCGCTCACGCAGGACCTGCATTTCCTGTGCTGGAAAAACATTGGCAAACATAGAAAGCGAGGAGCGTTCTGCAGCGTCGCCAGTCACCCGACAAAAAGTGTGGACAAAGTGCATATTTACAAGGTTAAAAAAGGCAAAACATGTTGGCAGATGGAACATACTGTGATCATAAAGTACTTCCTGCCAGTGAATCACCAGTGTCATGACATACTCGGCACCTCACAACTAAATCTTCTGACTTTCTATAAAAGGTAGTCGATAATAACCTGTCAATTGAGAGCAACAACATAGAAGTCTTTGCATTAAGAGGGAGAGCTGTCTGCTTTCACCGCGTCTGATGGATGTGGAAATGAAAACAACAAACAATGAAGTGCCGACTGCTGCGTCGACGGTAATAAACCACCGCTACCTTATTTCTCACCTCGCACCGCCGCTGCACGGCGACGGCAAACAAGCCAGAAGGAAATAATTCAACCCCACGGCAATAAACTTCCAATATCGACAGTATATACTGAGCATTATTTGACCAGATTAGCATTACAAACACATCTGCTTGGCTGGGAAAATACAGCCCATCCTTGTCTGAGCCAGCGTCTGTAAAGTTCACATTAAAAATGAATGGAAAAGTGTTTTTGTCCTTTGGTGATGATGGATTTCGGTCGTTTCTTAGATAACTTGAACCGAACGCTCCAAGCGAAACAATATTTTTAACGTATTACACATTTTCTTTGAGCAAACAGAAGAGCAGTTTCTCCAGTTTCCCCACAGGGAGAGGTTTGCATTCAAGGTTAAATCATGAATACAACTGGAGGTGCGTCCCCCTGACGTGTCCTCGTCCGTACCTGAGACGCAGCAGTCACATCTCAAAGTGGCGGTACATGCTCTCCACGTAGCTCAGCACCCTCTGCCAGTCGGGACCGCCGGCTCTCAGCATCTCCTCTACGGTCTGTGTCGGACAAAGGCGTCAAAATGAATTTGTGAGAAGAAAAATGTGTTTGTTATTAATTATTTGAAACAAAAAACAAACATTGAGGCGTACCAGGGTTTGTGCAATCCCAACAGTCTCTCCTGTTTTGAATGCCAGACTTAGATTGTCCTTCTATAAAACAAAAAACAACAAAAAAGAATGAATCATTTGAACATGCTTGATCACATGACAGCGTCCAGGCACAGCTCGTACCTTGTTCTCTGGAGCGAGGCTACTGTAGGCGACGTGCGAGGGGAGGTAGGTGTGGTAGACGGCGCAGAACGCCAGACCGTCGGCCCAGCTGCTGCTGAAGTTGGTGATGTCAATATTCTGCAAAATGATCGGGGAACAAGGTGGTGGATGGTTAGAGTGTGAAGAATGTAGGTGAATGAGTCTTTAATATCTGTATAAGGAGGTGGGTTAGCTTTGAAGGAGACTCAGCTGCAACATGCAACCAGATCATTTGTTGCTTTCTGTTCCGTGTGCACGCACTGAATTTGGTAACAAGGGCTTTTGGATTTCCTGGATTCTTTTATTTGTTTTCTGCTGAACTGTGTAAATGTGTAACTGTCGAGTGTTTTGTATTTCTTGGCCAGGTTAAATAAAGGTTAAAAGAAAATAAAGAAAGAAAGTACACCAATAAATGTTACCAAATCTTTACGCAATGTGCCTTTAAAGGACAGCATCAGCTACCATACTCGTTTAGACTGGAAATCAGATTTTTATAGAATAAACCCTATAATCCAGACAAAGATTGACTTATTTCTTTGAAAATAGTCAATTATCATCAATATAATGTTTCTTCTATACGTGGCACCAGTTCTATTTAAATAAAATGTAACTTTATATGAAACATAAAAAGACTTAGGCTCTTAATCATGTGCAGGATCACCTTGTAGCCTTGGGTTCGGCTCTGACACCAGCGAAGCATTGAGTTTCTTTTGGAGCCTCCATGGCGACGCAGCAGCATGTTGAAACCATCCTGGGACCTGACAACGGGACATAAACCACCGAGGTCCTTTTAGATTAAGATCTCAACACTGCAGGGAACAAACTAAACGTGTGGACTTTACGGTGTAAACTTATTAATTGAAAGGGGAAAAACACCATTGATTCAAGTCTTAGCATTGAACTTTATGAGCTCAGCAGACAAATGAGTAATTTGTTTTACACAGGGAGATGCAAATAGGTGTGTGTGTGTGTGTGTGTGTACTCACTTAGTGGGAGGTAACTCAGTGAGGGTAGAGTTGTACTTGTTTAGAGTCTCCTCACGTTTTCCTGCAAAGACGAGTAACAATTCGACCAATTCACCAAATGCAACAATCACCAAAAGCAGTGCACGGAGAATAATAATGTATGACTGCATGTTAAGGTGTGTAGGTGTACTAGTTCATTTTCTGGCCACTTGGGGGCGGTACAATGGGCAGCAAAACACAACAATGACAGAGAATCACTGAATAAAGTTAAAATGCCGAGCCGCAAAGATGATTTTCTGCTATATTGTGCGTTTTGCACACAAATAATAATTAAAGAAGATTTAAGGTTTGACAGTTTTATGATAAAAATAAAAAAGTGCAGCTATACCACAGACACACACACACATACTGTGACACACTGTACACACACCTATGTCAGTGCTTGGCTTGCTTTCTTGCCATTCCGGACCTTTTCGGCCTCGTAGTTGCCCCACGTTCTTAAAAAAAAAACGTAAATTAGGTCAAAATCGATACACACAACAAAGCAGCGATAAAGTGCACATGGGTTTCCCAGACGCAGCCAAACTCTGCTGCAGAACCCGCCTTAAAATGAAGAATCTCACCATGTTTGTGTGCACATCTGTTGCGGCAGTGTTGGACGGGGACGTTCCATTCGGCACGGTGAGGAAGTCGGATGTGGCAGGTAATCTGGACAGGCTTCTGCAGCGGAGAGAGAACACACACACGCGATAAACCAAACCCAACTGTTTGGATGGCATTTTCTACGACCGCCGCTCCACTCGGCTCCAGTCATAAATTAAACTGTTGGCTTTTGTGAAGGGGAAACACATTCAAAAGAAGCCATAATCACAGTCCCATTTGGTAACTGCTACCCATTTTTTTAGACAGAAATATGTTTAAGACAGGAAATGGGTTTTGTTTTTAAAATATCTGAACAACAACAATGAGGAGCCACCAGCTAAAATCATGTCATAAAATCAGTTATTGCAGAAGTGCTCCCAAAAAAAGGGTCAAAGACAGATTGCTCTGAGACAGCAAGAGAAGCTCAGCTTCCTCTAAAATGTCATTAAATATGTGCCCGTCTGCCTCTGCATTAAAACTTAAAGCTCAGCGCCAACTGTTCTCTATGGGATGGCACAGAATAGGCTTTTTTTTCACTGCATGATGATTGGAGGAACTGTCTGAAAGGTGGACCAGTTTTTGATTGACAGCCTTTTCTACCTCAGTCCTGTGTGATTTAGAAAAATATTTATGTATAAAATTAAATGTCTAAATAACTTCCTGTGTTTCAAAAACAAGCAACCGCCACTGGTCAAAGACAACGTCTCACCTCGATCTCTCTGTGGTCACCGTCCGTCTCGTCTCCGTGGACCGCGCCTCATCTCCCACACTCCTCTGCTCATTGGTCACATTTCTCAGGTACCGCTTGGCCACGCCCCTGCCGCCCGATCTCGCCTCCTCGCTCACACCGTTCTTTGTCGCGTCATTCTCGCAGCCCCTTTCCGGCCCTTCTCGTCCCAACCTGTGCACAGCGCCTTCCGTGCCCCCCTGGGTGCCTTCCTTACTCTCAGAGGTGTTGGTTGGTTCCGTGCTGGGCGTCTCTGCTTCCAGACATGACACGTCCTGGGGGACGGTTTTACCTAGAGCTGGGTTAAGAGTGGCCAGCCTCTGCCTGCTCTCCTTTAACTCGCCGCTCAGCGTGACCAGTTGCACGTCGGTCTCCTTCTGCCTCTGATGGGCGGCTGCCAGCTCCCGCTCCACGTCCTTGTGCACCACTCGGAGAGCCGTCATCTCCTCCTCCGTCTCAGCTCTCAAGCGGTCCGCCACGGCCACTGCCACCTGGAGGTCAGCCTGGAACTGCAGCCACTCTGCGCGCTCTGTCTGGAGGGAGAAAAACATGTTGAATGCTGTTGTTGTTCAAACTGATATAAGATTCTTTATGGGAACACAAATATTTGTCTTTCTTTGAAGACAGATGAGGCTCACACATTCACCATAGACCATTATGTAAAAAGTGGAGGTATATATGCAGTTTACAGGCTTAAGCTAATCAGGAAGTAAGAATATACTGAATAGCCACAAGGCGGCAACTCCACTGGTTGCAAAAAAGGACTGTTTGGATGAGGGTCTATGGGACAATTAGCCTACTTCTCAGTTAATTTACGTCAGAAAACATTTTCCTGAGGAGTTAATGGTCTCATTTACGAGTTTCAACTCAGGTTTTTTTTAAATTATGTTCCCATTTAGAGGAAAAAAGTCAAAGTTGCGAGTGAAGTTTGTGAAGTTGCGGTTTCAGAACCTCAACACCAAGCGTACACATACAGGTACGTACAGGACTAGGGTCCCAGAAGGCTTTTACACGTTACTTCATCGAGCTAGTATTAGTTCCTGATGTCTTACACCTCTCCAAGAGTAGGCAATTTCAAACAGAACCTGGGTCTGTTTGCCATAGCAAACACTGTTGTGAAAATAAACAATTAAATATCCATTTTGGTCCTTGTGAGGAAACTACGAGTTGAACTAAAGTGAGTGGCAGGCCTCAACAAGTGCAGGAATGGCACTGGGAAGTCATTTCTATTGAAAGGTGTACTGTGAGTTGAAAAGGTTTTGCTCCTGTTGTATAAAATAATAAATTAAAATTGAATACGTGACAAAATGACCCAACAAGTCTGAACACAGACGGAGAAACTGTGTTTAGGCGTTGTGAAACTGTTATTGTCTTCCATTAAAAACGAGCTACACTGAACGTAACTCTGAAACCGATAAGTTTCAAGATGAAAATGCAGTTTTCATCCTTCCAGAGTATTATCGCCTCAGGCGTGCAAAAACATTACCCCAGACATCAAAAGACTCACACACACACACACACACACACACACAGACTCAATGAAGCCAAGAGTTAAGAAAGTGAAGCAACACAATTGTTAAAAAAGAATGAAAGAAAGAGGGAGGAGTGATGTGAAGGACTATTGTGAAGCAGGGAGGTGATTAGATGAAGAATGGACAGAAATGTGGAGGAGGACACAGTGTCTCAGCCAAGTCTTTCCCTCATCTGACCAGCGACTTAAGACCACAGCTGGACCCGATTACACTGGATACACACACACACCCACACATATATATATATCATATTTCCCCCTCTCTCTCTCCCACACATCCACCTCCCTTGTTCTTTCACCGCAGCATCAAACCACATTGTGAAGTTTTCTCAAGCACATTCGGGGTAAATTGGAACGCTCTCCCTGGCAGAGTGAAAAAAGCAGCTATGAGAGCGGTCTCTGTGTGTTCTTGTTCTTCTGTTATAGTGAGTGATGATTCTAAAACACACACACACACACACTGGCGGTAACATGGGGGATCATGTCTTTGCTATCTGAGTGTGGAAGGCTCCAACTGGAGCATGTCTTACAAGGAAACAGGAAGGGGCGCACTGAGATAAGGGTGTGGGGACTGTCAGTCTTGAGACGCACACGCTTGTTCGGTCCCTGAAGACGCGACCCGGTGCTCCACTGCAAGACCAGATGTGGTGTCCACCATTTGAATGTGCACACACACACACA
Source organism: Solea solea (assembly GCF_958295425.1). Lineage (NCBI taxonomy): Eukaryota > Metazoa > Chordata > Actinopteri > Pleuronectiformes > Soleidae > Solea > Solea solea. The sequence goes on from NC_081151.1 coordinate 3,495,107, forward strand.
CACACACACATAGACACACTGTATATATACAAATGCTGCCTGCTGATGCACATCTGATGTTCCTGGAAATTGTCCAACAGCACACTTGGAGACTGTGTGTGCTAGTATTTGCTACCTCTCTGAGGCCTTTCCTGGCATTAACACTGACCTAGTGGGTCGTCATGGAGACCAAAACCTGCTCCTAATGAGAAGGAAGCTCGTTTCTGAGGAGCTGGTTACATTTAGGCCTAGGATTTGAATTATGGTTGGGTTAGACATTAACCGGTTATGGTCTAAATGAATGGAAGACAATGCAGAAGAGTCCTTAAAAGGATAGCTGCACGAACCTGTGTGTGTGTGTGTGCGAGTGTGTGTTCCAACCATCTGTCCCTAGTCCACCTCCACACCCAGTCTTTCTAATTCTCACATACTTGGGGAAACGTCCCAACTCTGTAATGAAGACTCCTCTATCCGGCTTTCCACAGCTTGTGGTGTGCATTCAACAATGGTTGAATACAATATTGTGCACATGGTACAGTACAGAATTGACAGAGTTCCCAGTTAAAAATAAGTTGGGAGATCCTCTAAATGTCCTAAGACGTTAAAAGTAAGGAGCGATACAGTTCAAACAAACGCTCCCTCCCTCCAGATCAGACTCTATTCTGCACATGACCGGCCTCGATGATCTCTAGATTCAGAATCTTTCTGATTCTGAGAACATTCGGAGTTAATTCCTGGAAAACGTCTGCAGCGTTCACCTGGAACTGATTCCACCGCGGCCCTGTGAGGTTGACTGCACGTCCACGAGGGAGCACAGATCTGACGTGTGCCACCCACTGCTCCGTCGTGAATGAGAGTGTTTTCATTTTTGTCGGTTAAGACAATTGAAGACTGGTGGTGCACACATAAGCACAGACAGATGGTTCACTGGATAACATCCTTCTGGGTAATCACGCGTCTTTCTTTTTGTACAGTACACTATGGCTGTTGTTGGACAGACAGAGACGGACAGGCAAGAGCATTTGGGGAGGACAGCTCAGGCTGGAAACATGGAAAACTGTTGGAAAATTACAAGAGGTCAAGGAAAAAAGGAGCTAAAGGAGGGGAAAAAAACCTGAGAAAGTTAGAGTCAGATACAAAGATGGAGGGAGGTGGAAGAACAGACAAGGAAAGGGAGGGGGGAGTGAGATAGGGATGGGGTGATGGGAAGATAGAGGGAGGAGATGGAGTGGGAACAGAGCAGCTAAAGTTGTAGGGTAATTGTTTTGAGCTCTTGTGCTCAGGAAGGAGCGGTCAGCTCTCTAATGGAGAAAGAATGAGGGACTGAAGAAAAGGCAGAGAGGCACAGCAAGGGAAGCAGCGTGAAGGCGGGCAGCAGCTTCCCCACGTCTCCACAAAGCTTCAACCGATTGTCCTGCTTGCCAAGAACTCTTTCATTGCATCTGTATGTGTTTGTGAGTCTCCTGTCTCACGTGTAGCACACACACACACACACACACACACAGGGCCGGCCGCTGCAGTACTCCCCCCACCCCGAACCCACACAGCACAAAAGACAAAACAAGTTTTGTCTCCTGAACAGCCGAATGTGAACCCCCTCCTCCACAGTCCGTGCTGCACTCCCCTTTCTCTGGCTCTCCACACAAAAAAAAACAACACCAAAAAAAAGGGTTCCAAGGACAGGAGCTAGGTTATTGCTCTACGGAGGGTCCATGTAAACACATTGTTGGATTCCCCCCGGTTCTCAACACATGGCTCCGCATCAGCGATACACCGCAGTCTCTGTGAGGTTTGACTGGTCTGTGCAAGACTCCTATTTCTACGTCATTACAGAGATGTGGGAAAGTGAAGGCGAGAGGAGAAGGAAAGACGTGAGGGAACGTGATAATTCAGCTAATAATAAGAAGAATAATAACATAAATTCTCATACATGAAAAGAAATAAGAGACTTCATAAAGTGATGCTTTTGAATGAGATCTACTGTAGATGATACACCAGCTGTTGTAATATGTGGCAGATCGGGAGGAAGCCGGGAGCCTCTGGCTACAATTCTCAAAAGGGAGGGTCAGGAATTGGAGCCTATGACGGACAGGAAATTACACAGAATATCACCATCCTCATAAGAGTCTGAAACGCCTAAGCATTTGGCCTGAAGTACTTTCCTTTTTCTTCCTCTTCTTCTCCGTTCTTAAAGCACATGGGTAATCCAGCATTAGGTGTGGGACAAAGTCATCAAACGGTCCCAAACAGCCAGGGAATAACATCAAGTGAACAAAATGTAGTCGTCGTCTAGTCCAGTGTTTCCCTGACTTTACAACATTTCAGACAATTCTTGGTGTGGGAATAACTGGCCTGGATTAAACTCTCCCTCCAAGAATCAGTTAAAAATAGAAATGCATGTAGATTAAATGCTGAAAAGACATAAAACGTGTATATATACTTAATAAATAAAAACAAACTACTGCACTCGGGGATATTGCCCATTTGGCTCAGTTGATCTGCAGGGTTACAGAAGTAGACTGTGCATGCTGCAGTTTCTGATCAATCCAGCAACAACAAACTTGAACAGAGGAAGATCTCAAATGTTTTCCTTTGGGCTTTGCAGGAGCGGCAGAGCACAGGAAGACCTACATTATCAAAACTGGAACTCCCCGAGGGTCAAACAGGCCAATTCCAGAGCTGTTGGGAATGTTTTTGTACCATCTTCAACAGTGGCTTATATGTGCGAGTGTGTGACTTCCTGTTTACATTGCTATATTTATCCACTTCACTCTTTTTTGGGGGCGGGGGGGGGGGGAGGAAAGACAGAAGCAGATAGGAAAGGTGCATTTTAGTGGGAGATACAAGATGAACCTTGAAATGGAAACTTCGGAGGGGAAAGAAAACGATTAAGTAAATACTTGTAGATCAGATCGCGGTGGAAACCGCCCAGATTCAAACGGCTACCACACACACACTGTGCATGTTTTTACTTTTGTTTGTGGAAAATTAATGTTTTTAACACAGCCCGGGGGGAGGAAGCAACCACTGAACTGGGATCCAGAGTAAGGATCCCAGTTATTATGACACCGGTGAAGAATCGTCAGTAACTACCTCGAGCACCGAGTTATGTGTTTCATGTAGATGCAGGCAACTGAAGATACTTCCCATAATAACCATTGGTGTTTCTACAGCCCAGTAACCGATCAACTGACTGTTCACAAATCCCAATTTTTTATAAACGGCAACACAGAGCCTACTTCATGATCTAAGGTGACTCTCCTCATTCTCACACCATTGTGGACAACTCCACCAGGGGAAATGGGACTCTGGACCTCCTGGATGCCAATGTTCTCACATATTTGTTTGTGTAATGCCTGTCTTTTCCAACTGATTCTGAAATAAACGCTGTTCGTTTAAGTGGTTTTCTGTTAAACAGGATGTTTAAAAAAAAAAAAACAGCCTTGTGAGCTCATCTCACCTCCAAAGTACTCTTCAAATTCTTCACTTCTGTCAGGAAATGCCTCAGGATCTCTGAGGGAAGGACACGGAAAGGTCATGAGACATCACTTGCATATCAAATACGTGGAAAAAAAAAAAGGAATTTGATCTGCGCTCTTTTATTTAATGACCATTTAATAAAAACATTGAAAACGTCATTCTCACCTGCCGTATCCGCGGTACCATCAGTGATGCCCAGTATTGTCCTAGAATCCTGCAGCAGTCTCCCCAGCTCCTCGGCGTGGCTGTCCCCGGATTCATGAGCAGGCAACAAAGATTGACTCAGACCACTGTCTCTTTCTCTCCAGCTCTGACTTGAGGAGCTGCCCGCCAAGGGTGAGGCACTGCACGGAGAAGAGGGGCTCTTTGAGGGGCTGAGAGGTACACTTTTCCCTTTGGAGCCTGGTGTCCGAGGAGAAGAGGTGGGAGGACCGCCATTTCTCCCCAAAGCTGGTGCTCCTTTTACCACAGTTGCTCCTGGCTTGCTATGCACCGGACTGATGCTGAGGCCGGTGGTCGAGCTGCTTGAGCCGACTGATGCATGAGGCCTTTGGTCAGGACTGGAAGAAGCAGTGATGGTTGTTGTTGTTGTTATTGTGGTGGTGGGCTGTGGTGTCTTCACAGTTGATGGGATCTGGACGGGGATTGGCGGTGGAGGTGACACCGGGGCAGCAAGGGAAGACAGAGGTGTGGTGAGCTGAGGGATGAAAGGAGGCATGCCACTTTGTGGAGTGGCGGGAGGCGTGTGGAAGCTGTCCCCATGGGTGCCTGAAGAAAAGAAAAAACATTACACTCAGACAAAATAGGAAAAATCTCCTCTGCACAGTATTTGTCTTGCTTTTTCATTTCAAAAGTTCAACTTCAAATTGGAGAGAGGATGCTTCCTCCTCTGAAGATTCTGTTGTCTTTGTTTTAGGTTTCCAGTCACTTGTAGAAGATGAAATTCACACTTTTATAAAGGGTGGGGGGGACATGAAAGCTCCGAGTAATTGTTGAAAACAAAGGAAAAAAGATTGAATCACAGGGAGAATGATGTGTTTCGTGGTCAGTAATCCAGAATGTTGACAATTCTCTCACTGGCCGGCAAACATCCAGAGCATGTCCCTGACGACACTTTAATAGAAACATTCCTCTCGGACTGCTCATTCACAATGTTGATGCACTCTCCGATCTTAGGACACACACACACACACAGTCATGCGGAGGGCAAACGTTCCAGCAGTGGGCAACAAGTTCATTTCCAAACTTGACCCAGACACAAAAACACGTAGGATTTTTTTATGTTTTCGCTCCGCGTTCCTTTCCAAACGAACAGCCTCGGAGGCGACTGCTGGGCGATATGTCTCTTTCTCGTCTTCTCCTCCTTCACCTTGTTTGGACAAAAGCCTCATTGCCAGCAAAATGAATGTACTTTTCTTTCTTTTTTTCTGAAGTGATGTAAGAGCAGCAGTCAAACATGTGGAAAGTTATGCACCACCTGGCCAATCAGAGGAGAGGAACGACAGGATTGTCTATACACATCATCCTGCCTCCACTGATTTTAGTGTCTTCATTCCAAACGTACGTGCTTATCCAATCAGGGGTGGTACGATTGACTGAATGAGTTTATGTGTGTGTGTGTGGGTATGTCAGAAAGCATTAGGCTTCCCATGATTAATCCGCTGCCCTTGTGCTGAGCCGGGGAATTCTGCCGATTCATCACAGCTGGCCCGGCTGGGCCAGAACGAATCACACAGGGACGCGAGGAGAATGACCACTCACTGAGCAACACACAAGAAGACTGCCAGGATTTTGTCTGCGACCCAGCATGCACACGCACACACACACACACACACGCATACATAGTCTTTCCGCTTGCTTCTCCTTTTGTGGCCTTGGATTTCCTGATTACCCCTTATCCACCTCCTCTCTTTTCAGGGGGATTTTACTGAACTACACTTAACCCTCCTGTATTGGCTCTCTATTTCCTCTATTTGCTACATAAATCACAGCCTTGAGGTGCGCTGGCTCTATTATCAAAGAAACACGAGTCCGTCGGAGATAAAGTGAGTGAGTGAGTGAGTGAGTGAGCTTTCTATGTGTCGTGTCAAAGTTTTATTTTATTTTTTTTTCCTGAGACAAACGGATGAAAATAAGGTTCAAAGGAGAAGAGAGGTGAGGACATTCCGTGAAAGTGAGAACAACTTGGCTGGTCCTCACATTCTGTCACACCTTAAAAGGATCGCTTATGACTCGGTTTTAGGGTTATAATAAGGTTTGGGGTAAATTTACCTTCAGGGTTATGGTTAGGCAGTCAATACAGTATATACAGAGGGTATAAGAATGGGCAGTGTATCCTTATATACAGAAAAAATGTCTATTTTTGGGACCTATGACTAATTATGGCTACTTTAAATCACTGCTAAAAATGTGATATAAGTGGTTATATAAGTGTGGTATAAAATGAATCATAACTTTGACTCAACAACACAATAGAATACAAAAAAACAACAACGCATTTTTTAAAATCCTGAATAGGTGACCTATAACACACACACACCCAGGAGTGTCCATATAAGGAGTTGTGTATTATTGTCACAGCAGTTTGCCATGGGTGCACCTGTGGCACAGATCCATGAGGTGTGAGCACTAAGGGTTAAGGTGAGGGTAAAGGGACTGGGAATGTATTGTGTCTGAGTGTCTCTAGGAGTATAAGAATAATGTGCAAGAACGTGTGTGTGTGTGTGTGTGTGGGTACCAGTGGGTCCATGGCTGTCCTTGGTGGAAAAGTTCCCCATACTGCAGTTCTGGTTGTTCAGGCCACAGATGCGTTGGCCCTGCAGGTGTTTTTGGCTTCTTCACTTGGGCTCACACCAAAGTGGCACTGTGGAAGTGACACACACACACACACATAAACTTGTTTTTATATCTTAGACAGGACACATACATGACATGTATTCCCCAGCCCCTTAGCCTTACCTTATCCACCTAACCTTAGCCCTTACCCTAACCCATTCAATTCTAATCCTAAAACCAGGTCTTAACCCTGAAAAAGCCATAAAATGTCCCCACAAAGACCTCAACAAAGACACACACAGGACATCCAGTAAGACTCAAGTCATGTACTTACATACATGCACTGTTTCCCAGCAGAGAAATACTGTACTTCAGTGACCCAGAACAGAAACACTACAGTTCACGGAGTTGACTTATTTTACTTATTCATCCTTAATTTCCCAAAGAAATGAAATAGAAATCCCTTAAAACATGTGAGATTTAGTCAACAGTGTCAGTTAACAGCAGGATCATGTAAGTGGACAACAACAACAATAACATCACACGACCACATAACACATAACATAACACTGGCCACATAATGTGTCAAACGAAGAGTAATTAAAAATTCAGATTACATCTAAAAAAATGAACTTACATGAACACAGAAGCCAAAAAGCAGCACATTTAGAAAGAGAGCGAGTCCTCAAAACAACACAACAAGTCCACGTTATCACAAATCAATACGACACAGCCGACACTTTGAACTCTGACGATAAAGGCGTTGAAAACTTGAAATCACGACCTTTACAACAACAAAAACCACAGCAGGAAAAACACACACACACACACACACAAACGTGCTTGGAAAAGTGAAACACCTTTTCGCCCACAAGGCCAAGCTAACACGCGCACTTACGTACTCATATAAGTTCATGTTTTCATATACAAACCGTTAAAAGTGGACAAAAAAGGCTCCCGTTGAAAGTTTTCCGTGAAGTCTTCTTCTCCTCCACGCTTCGGCTTCCTCCGGCGCTGCTGCTCAGCCGAGCGCACTGCTCTGCTGCGTCTTCAGCGTCTTCCTCACTGACGCGGAGGAACAGACGGAACGACTGCCAGCGACGTTCAGCGTCCTCCGTGCAAAGTTGAACTGACGCACCATTTTATGGATTAGAACACGCAGTAAAGTCGCAGATAAGCGCCGCTACGAACACAGAGTCCGGGTTTGAAGCGCATATCAAACGGAGGTGAAATCATAAAACTCCCTAATAAGAGTGAGTGAGTGAGTGACGGCTGCTGGATGAGTCCACTAGAGGGCGCAGTTAGGCTGTGTCAGAGAAAACCTGTTGCCTCCATGACGGTGAGGGCTCTCTTCACTTAAAGCTGTAGTACGTAACTTTTTTTTTAAATGTAAACAAATGCCCAGCTTTATTCAAACCATTGTCAATGATGCTGATTAACCCTAGAACATTTTACCCCATATGATAAAAAAAATCAGAATATATTAAGGTAAAACAATACATGGCAAATTGAAGTATTCTTCTTTTATAAAACAAAAAAAGGCATCAGTGGGGGACCCTATGCAAAGCCTCTAAAATCTGCGAAAAATGAGGCAATCGTTAACGAAAAAGTACAGTATATCATTCATCATTTAAAGTACAGAAAATGAGCATTTTAGCATTTTACGCCGTCTATGAAAGCAATGAAAGGAACACATTTCAAACTAACACCTGTCCACACAAGTCACATGGACATTTAATGCTTTAAGACACTAAGTGTCATTTAAGTACTTTTAGTGCTCACTAGATTAAAATGTATCCTGGGTCATTTGAATCAGATTATTGTTTGTGAAAATCCCACTTGAACAAGAAGTTGTTACAGGTGTAACTAATACAGTCCCTGATGAGTGTTTTTGTAAATGTAATATTTAAGCTTTAGTCTATGGCTATATATATATATATATATATCAAAATATTTGTTTTGGAGTCCAATGATTCATGTTATCTTTACAAGAGTAAAGATAAGTGTAAAGATAAGAGATCAGTGGTTTCCTCCAGACCTGATCTCCCTCCTTTAAAGTGAATATCAATGCTTCCCAACTTTTTTTACATGACTACATTTTCATTATAAGTCTGCTTACATTACCACATCAGTTATTGCCAATTGACTTTTAACACCTACACATACAACATGATTGAAACTAGTCCACTCTCTTTAAGATGACTAAAAACCTTCACCATAATGTGCTGCACAGAAGCAACGAGACACAAGGGTGCGACTGAAGTGCCAGATGCTTTTATTTCATAAATCTCTTCTAACATCTCGCCATTAAATATTAATTATATTCCAAACAGATAAGAATCTCTCCTGTAATTGCCACTCGGGAGTTTGCAGTCCATCAAGGCTTGTATTGGCTGAGCGCTGATGTGTGAAGCTCGCAGCAAACAGATGAACAGTGAACCGACGGCGAACGTGTTTTTTCCAGATATTGGTTTTGTCCCGTGCGCCGTCTTGGCAGTTCTGCCTCATGAACCCGCACGACGCTGAGTGAATGGGGAAGTGGGCCGCAGCGAGCGGACAGGCTCCACCTCACACAGTCCGACTGAGATCAATAGAGCTCTGTGCTCACTGTGCAACGCTGCAGAAGAGAGAGAATCCATCAAAACCAGCCAGGTGGATTTTCACAACCTCCAACCCAAGCCTACATTGATTCCATACTCACAGGAGTGCAGTGCATGAACTTGAAAGGAAAATGCATCAGCATGTGATATTCTTTCAAAGCAGAATCGTGCATGTATCTGAATCTGTTATTGATTAAAGAAAATGTTTAAAAACTACTCTTTCATCAGGGGTCGGGACACATAACAGTGTCCTGTTATTTGTGCCATGATGACAGTTGGAGCCATTAGCTCCATCTGCTGAGTGGATTATGACAGTTCTGTCAGCGACCTACTGCACTGGTGTTCTGGATTACCACTCCCAGGGTTTTGAAAACTCCCAAAGTGCCACAAATAACAGCTGGTCCAATTAAGCAAACAGGGAAAAAAAGGCTTTTGAGTAATCCAAAAAAAAAGAGTTTGGCTGAATCCTTATTTTTCACAACTTTTCAAAAATACGAGTAAAACTCCCTTACCCCCTTTTATGATTTGTGTCACCAATGTATCAGATATGGATTTCTATATATCCGTATACACATCAGTAAATTTCAAACAGTTTGCAACCCATGAGGCACGCTCTCAACCACGCTTAAGTGTGAAATCCCCTTTAAATGCCAGGTTTTTGTTGTAAATGCAAAAGGAAAAACCAAAACCAGAATGTAAACAAATTCTGGTTTTGGGGGGGGGGGCACAAAGTTGGGATGCACAAGTCTGCAGTGTCTGGCTCTCGTGGATGCTTGTCTCTCTAATACCAGATTAGGTAAATGAGTGTGTGCCAGGATTGATTTTCCACCTGAGTTCATAATACCCACCGAGGCCACAGGCTAATCCAGGAGGAATGATCTGATGATTCTCTCTTGCCCGCCTGCCACCTGCAGTGTCTCAGCCTGGTAAATAAGACGTCGCAATCCAGTCAGACGTATTTGTGCAAATGTTTGGTGTGTTAACGTGACCCAGAGTCTTGATTCCTCGGACTATCTCTGCTGTTCTTTCCCTGGCCCGATCAAACACGCCGACAAAGTAGTGGAAGCCATAATCTGTGTCTTCTACCGCTGCCTCCTGATTGACAGCTGATGTCAGGCTGTCCCTGCCAGTGCCAAGGCTTCTTGATGGACTGCTCCTCCTCCTCAGAGGAAATCAATTGAAGTCATGGGCAGTTATGGGCTGCTGAAGCACTCACACATGGCTGTCTGCCTGGGGAAGCATGGTGGGGCAGAGGGGGGCACAGGGAGAGGGTTGCCAACCATCTGTGTACACAGGGGCACTGCCAAGCATCAAACCCTTAATTCAGCAGGCCTCAAGGAGACACACAATGTCTCCTGATTAAACATTTTAGCTCATTCAACGCCTATTCAGCAACAGTTTTTTGGAAAGTTCCAACATCATTACATGCTCATCCAATCATTCACGCTGCTTAGTGTCCTCTAAGGGCATTAAAGACTCTAGTACAATGTAAACGATTTCCATATGCGTTGCACTAGTTTCTGTATCATTAGAGATCGCTTCCAACTTCCTGCCAACATACAGGTTCAGTCAGTCAGAAACCCACTCTTGCCGCATCCTCAGAGAGCACATGGGGCCACACTGGTGCGATGGGCCAGTATAGCTACAGGCTTGGACGTGCAAAAGTGCAGTTTCTGAGAACCAACAGCTGTTGCTGGCCAACCTAAATCCAATCTAGAACCGCACATTATTTCGGAGGGACTTTCTGGCCAACAAAGGACGGGGGAGGGATCTCGTGACAGGCATTAGCCTGGCGAGTTACATCCAGGAATGGGGTCTTATGGGCCGCTGTGCCCGCCATGGTGGCTTCAGTGTGCGTGCCAACCCACTGTAGCACACGGGCAGAGGGCCGGTGGTAGAGGGCCAACTGCCTGGAGCTGTAGCCACACATCCCGATCCCCACGGCGCCCAGCAGCAAAGCCATACCCGGCATGGTCCTCTCAGCTGGAGGCGCTGCAGACACGTTACGATAGGCCTGGGTCTGAAAGGAAAGAAGAGTGCAGAGTGAAACGTGGTAAGAGGGAATGTTTGGTGTGAGCATAAAAGTCAAATAAACTGTCTCATCACAGCAGTCCAGAAACAATACAACTACTTTGCCAGGAATAACCACAGAGTTATGACTCGTTATATGCATGGAAGGAGATCAATTTTAGTTGTGAAGACCACAGCCCTGGAGAACGACCAACTGTCTGCATCAAATGAGTGCGTCACAATATGCTCACCTCAGCCCTCCACCCCTCTCAACCGTTACACCCCCCCCCCCACTAAAGCGCCTGGGATTTAAAGTGCATCTTCTCTCATTTTCCAAATCGCAGTCTGTCTCGTTCTCTTCTGCGACACAGTCAATTTCCTCCACGGGTCCCTGACAATTACAAAGAGCATAAGAGGAGCAAATAATAGAAACTTCATAGTCTCTTCTGGAGCTGTGTCACAGGCAGTTAAGAAGCCATTCCTTTGGCTCACTCACCCAGTTCCCATTTCCATTTACAGTGCAATGGACCGTCGTCGGCCTGGTTTTCTCCACTGTCTTTGGTAAACAACAGGAGCGAGCATCCTCTGTGAGCTAAAACCAAATGCCTCCCACAATCACCAACACTTTTAGTTTACTTTTCATCTTCTTCTCATGCCTTAATCTGTGTCTGTACAGTATGTATCCATACAGAAATGTTAACACAGTGGGTGTTTGAACTACGTTATTTCACTTTCGGTTGGTCACCGAGAAATAAAAAAAAACAAAAAAACAGAGGATTCCAAGCACTTATCATCCCTGTCTTCAAATTCAATACATTAAGGGGTGCTTCTGCCCTTTTCCTTAAAAGGTCTTAAATCAAAATAAACTGCCCGGTGCAGATAATCCTCTGCAGGCAGCTTGTATTGACTCAGCGCTTTAGGACACTGATACACTGTGGTGGAGGAAGCTTTAGTGTCACTACGCATCCGAGAACAAAAATCAAGAGCACATGTTGTCATTTATCTTTAAGACTTACACATATTAAGCATTTAAACACCCGACACAGGAACTTAATGTCTTACGAATGTCTTCTGAGAACTTGACAAACTGCTCTCCCTCACCTGCAGCAGCCTGATGTAGCCTGGGGTCAGTCTTGGGAGCCTTGGGAACATCGTGGAGCGTTGCACGGTGGGCCTTCCTCGTTAGATCAGGGCCAGATGACAGACTCCTTCACTGTCAAGCTCCTCTGCCTCGGCTCACAGAACAGGAAACCCTTCCCCGTGCTCCCTCCGCCCTGCCCTCGGCTATCTGATGCAGGACAGCCTGGTCAATTCTTTTAATGCCCCGTCTTTACATAACGAGCAGTCTGCATGTGGTGAGTCTAAGGGGATTAGAGTAGCTGGCACATGGGGACAAACAACACATCAGAGTGTGTTTAGAGCCACGATGAAATCATATAATCAGACTGAATTATTAAAAACAATTGAAAACAGAATATAGAACTATCTAGTCATCATTATGATGACATGATTGCTTTGTTTGATGTATTGCATGAGAGTGAGGTTAATCCTTGTAGATGACGTAGGTAGATGCAGCACATTAGCATTAGTGTATTTACGTTTCATGACATCAGCGGTTCATTAAATAGCCTCGCACAATCTCATGATAGAGCAATAAATCTGCCTACACCTATCGATTGGGATTTTCCACGTTGATGGCCCAAGAGTGGCTTCTCCTGCCATGTTACAGTGACTTTCCTTAAGCTTCGATGTCCTTCCTGTCCTTCCTGGCCTCAGGGGTCACGAGCTCAGTCGGAGGTCTTATTACGTGGTGGCTGAAAACATCTCCCTCACTGGACGACAGCAATTCTGTCCACTGAAAGCAGCCGACAGTGACCTTCTTCTCATACTTGGTAGTAAAACCATCAAGAGTTTAAAGTACCATAGGGGGAAAAATGCCAGAAAACACAGATTAGCCAAATTAAAAGGAAAAGAAAGCAAACCAGCATACTCCAAATGGGAATATTAACAATTAGCAGCAATAATATACATTATAAATTAACATTAAACATAAAACAGAGAGCTGGGGTACGTAGGAATATCATGTTTGACAGAATTTGGACAGTTAGAAGTTAAAACTATTGACATAATTATTTTCTTTCACAGATTTGTGTGAAAACCACAGATTACAGCTGCTGTGAGGAATAAGTGATGCAATCATAATTCATCCTCAGAGAGACATGGTATCTTTAACATGTAATACCAATCTATCCAATAGTTAATGAGACATTTCCCTTTAACGGCGACACATTGTGACTTCCAGTTTGGTGCTGGAGCAAAACAAACAATAGATTGGTGTCCGGGAACCATGAATGTTGGTAATCCATCCAGTAGATTGAGTTCAGGTATTGCACTAGCTGAGAAGAGCTTCATCTACTGTTGATTCTAAAGGAAACATTAAGAGATCGCATCAAGTGTCGCAAGTCTTTGTCTGGAACATCGCAGCTATCTTTAACAGATTTCATTACAACAACCTGAAGATAGATGAAATATTTCAGTCTGCACCAAGGTGACTGATTGAATAGATGAACCTGAGGTGGCAAAAAAACACAAAGAATAAAACCCTGCAAATGAGGAACTTCACACACACACACACACAAGTGTGTCAGTAAACGGGCTCTCTGCCTACATTGTTTCCTCTGGCTAATGTCTATCCGTCACAGCACCTGGTGCTTCCATTCATGAACGGAGAGACCGCAGACGGTTTGCCATCACACTAATTACTCAACACCGCGACACACAAATACCCAAACGGAGCTGTGTGTCAACCGTGTGCACGATAAGACAGAAACTGTCCGGCCTGGATAACTCTCTGCCCTTGTCCTGAACCCAGCGTCTGGCACTGAGGTGTGGCTACATGTAACAGAAAAGATTAACACTGGGTCCTATGGGATCATCAACACCATACTGTGCTGCTATACTGAGTATATAGTTAGATAACAGCAACAAGGGGGTGTGGGAATAATGGTTGGGTGGATTATTGCTCTTTATCAGTCAGCTCTGCATCTGCTGAGACACCATTAGTGTCACTATTACCCCCCTGAAGGATATCAATGTATCATTTTGTGCAGGAGGTAAAAGCGCAAATGTGAAAAAGGCAGTAGGGAGTGTACTCCGGATAATTGAGGAGCGATTAGGTTAACTGGCTGGGTCTAAATGTCATAACATCTGCAAACAATACGGAGCTGGCATTTACTTTCCTGACAATTAGGGGCGAAGATGAGTGGGAAGGAGTGTGAGGATAATGCCAAATACATGTGCGATGAATCTCCACTGCGTGAAAACAAGTCGGAAACAAAATGAGGGCAAACAAAAGGTCAGCTACTGCAACCGTTACTTTAAGCTCACACTTGTTGGGTCGGACAAGCTATAACAAAAGCCACTTCCCTGTGGGGGACAGTAAAGTTTTTATGATTCTGGGATTGCCTGGCCTTGAAAATTAATTGCACATCATCCATTTTCATACCATTGATAAGCATAAATCAAACTCAGATTTTTTTATTTATTAGTAAAAAAAATAATATTTAAGGAAAGTGAGTGAAAGTTTTTCTTCTTCTCCAGGAAAATGAGTTACATAGGGCAATCCCCACAGTAATGTAATACTGGTGTTCTGGCTTCAGGGGACATCTGGAACTCCACACCCCGGCACACATGGTGGGTGCAAGGCCTAGTTTACGTCGCACCTTAATTCCATTATTACAGTACATGAAGAGAGTGTCTGGATCCTCCATCTCTATTTCAGTGTGACTGACAGTCTCATGGGTGTGCGGTAGACAGCCTCGTCGTCTTGTCTCCCTGCATGGGAAGAATGTCTGTGATCCAGTATTGGAACAGTGAAGCGACTGCAGCCGTTTCCTCTGAAACAGACAAGACAAAGAGAGAAACATTTCACTTACAGTCAAAGTCACTGAAAATAATGATATATTTTCAGCAAAAAGAAATCAAAATATCCTGCCACTCTGCGCAAAAACTTTCAATCTATTTCCCCTGTCTCCCGCAGAGACTGAATTTCTCTCTCTCGTTCTTGAACATTTTGAATTGAATTTCATCTGTGCAGAACAAAAAAAGGGGATGTTATAAAGGAGGGAGCCATCAGGTCAGTGTCATTCTGGAGAGAAACTCCAGGGTGCGGTAAAATCTATTTAAAGGAAATGTGCCTCCGAGCTGCTCCTGCAGTCAACTGACTGCCCCTGCAAAGGTAGAGAGGAGTGAGGAGATCTCCTGTGAACTCACTTGAAGGACTTTCAAAGAACACCCGTTTTTTTAGAAGCACATAACTTTAATTAAAATGCACAATGTTGATTTAATAAGGTGGTGGTCGTTAATCCCACAAAAATACATTTAAATCCTGTTGCATCTCAAATGAATCACAACTAAACCTTTACAGGCCGTGATGCTTTGTCACTCTGACACAATCTCCTTACAAAGCTGCATTTAAAAAACAGTGAATTAAAGCACGACTCATGCAGTGTGAGGCAGTGGGGGGCAGCTGTGGATTAGTGCAGGGGAAGGATAGGAACAGTTAAGGCTGCCTGTGTTGTGGGGTTTCTGCTCGCGAGGCGGCAAACTGCGCCGCGTCGTCTTGGCGACGGGGACAGACGGAGACACTAGCGCGGCAACTGTCTGTGAGCACCGTTATTAAAGCAGCCTGAATCCCCTTACTAGTCTGCTACACACACGCACATACACATGACAGCAGCCAAGTCCCAGCTGATCCCATTATACAGTTCAAGTTCAAACTTGTTAGTGAACTCATGGTGGAGATCACCGGGCATAAACCCAGGTTTGATATTGCAAATCAAGGGCAGGTATATACAGGTACATGCTAAAGAAGGCAAGTAAGGGCAGGTGTGTTCGGGTGAACAGTGAACAACAAAGTCAGGTTAGAGAGGATGAAAGGCAAGCACAGACAGACTGAGGCAAGTATTAACCTGCAGGGGCAGGTCACCAAGCTGCCTGGGGCAGTTCCATGCAGGAGGTGCAACGTCATGGTATTATCAGCAGACGATTACATGGACACAAATAATTAGAATAAAAGACAGATTGGAATAAGCTAATCCAGAAACTCTGATACGATCAGCCCATTCATTCTCATTGGGGTTCTCATTGGTTTGGGTTATCATGTGTTTCCCCTAAATAAATAGAAATTATTTCCACTTTTAATATTTCTGGAAATGGATAGAAACATGGCAAAAAAAAAACTTGGTCTGAAGCCGACACAGTTTTCTTATTGGAGAGTTTAAAAGAACTCGGGATTGTGAAGCAGTTCATTAAATGTGCTTGGATTGATGCAAACGTCCTCCTGCCCTCTCCCTCCATTTATCAAACACAGCAGCAGCACGGTCGAGGCCCTTAGCGTCATTACAGAGAGCAGAAGAAACAAATGTTTGGTTAGGAAAACACGATGTTGGTCCCTTTTCTTAAAACTAAAACAATTAACAAACAAACAAACAAAATGGTGCACAG
Source organism: Solea solea (assembly GCF_958295425.1). Taxonomy (NCBI): domain Eukaryota; kingdom Metazoa; phylum Chordata; class Actinopteri; order Pleuronectiformes; family Soleidae; genus Solea; species Solea solea. The sequence goes on from NC_081151.1 coordinate 3,511,456, forward strand.
TTACGTCCACATCAACAGGGACGTTTGCTCTTTCTAATCCAAATCAGATTTAAGAAAATGTGCACAGTAGCTGCTGTGCCATAACAAACCATTTAAACTCAGAGAAAGAACACATTGAAATTCTGGAAGTTTTCACTTATCTATGCACTCACCTGCAGACATACACGAGGAGTCAGGGAGCTCCTTCAGTGCCTTTCCCAGTTTGTCCACCTCCTTCTGTTGAACACAGGCCTTGAGATTATAGAGCTGCATCAGGGCAGTGTTAGGTTTACAGCCACTGGATATGCGGCTCAGGAGGTTTTCCACTGTGCCGGGCAGGAGAGGAAGCTTGTCTACGTGCGGTTGGGCTGTTGGTGCACAAAACAGAAATGATATCATATCTCATGTCTCTTCTCTTTTTCTTTTAATGAGGAACACTTTTTGTCATGTGGGTTTTCCCTGGAAAAAAACACAACTTATTTTGTGCCGTCAACAATATTTAAATATTTATAACCCACTTTTGTGCAAAAATCAAACTTTTTACATTAATTCAATGAGGTACTTTTTGGCACAGGGTTTGAAACACAGAGCAAATAACAATCCATAAAGGTAAACAGACTCCGCCCATTACTTACAATCTGACACATAGGTCTCCAGTGTTGTCCTAAGGAAGTCCGACACCTCAGCAGCTCTCTTCTCCTCCTCCTCCTCCTCTCCAGCTTTCTCGTATGTAAACACGAGGGCAGCAGCTCGGGGCATCACACCCATGGAGATCAGCTTCTCTTTGTGCCGTTTCTTCTTCAGCTTCCTCTTCTTGTTCCTGCTCACGTGTTCTCCTCCCTCCACCACAGCTTCAGTCGGATTCTGACCTGCACCGGACTCGCTCCCTCCAGCTGCACCATCTTGCCCCGATGGTTTTCTTTTCCATCTTCTCCCGTTTCTTTTCAGCTCTTCATCTTGCTTTAGTTCTTCATTGACAACATGCACGCTCTCGTCTGAGGACAAGAAGATGAGATTTTGATTTGTGTCCATTTTGAGTCCTCAAATGCAACTCTACACTTGGAGAGGCCTGAATCAGACTGCAAAAAAATAATAATAGAAGCTACTTATATTCACACTGGTAAAAGAACAGATTTGCCTGGAGCACCTGCTGTCAAACCATTCAGGGATTTGACTTCCACAAGTGTCTTACAATGAAGGCTGAGAGGCTGCAGCAGGTTTCCCCCTGTGAGTCACTGCAACAGCTGATTCCACTAAACAGAGAGTCTGTCTTTTTCACTGACATTCTGTTCAACTCATGGGGTCCACTATAGATTTACAGTTGTCTTCTATATGTTGGCTTTATACGTAATTAAACCTGAGTCAAGCAGCCACTAATATGAGTACGATAGAGTCAGTAAACTGTGAGTTTATGTGGATCAAGTTGACAAAAAAAACATCTAATGTGGTGGATTTTCACTGCGCTAACACTAACTGTGCACAAACTCATTCCTCATACACTAAGGAAATCATCATTACTGTTAAGTAACTGAGAACAGGCCTCTATCTTCAAACTTATGTGGGAACGAGTATACGTTCAATGTGAGCCAACGCAGAAACTGGGCTCCTGCTGGTTGAGCAGCTTGCCTTGTGCTTCGTCACATAATTTCTCCTTAACAACTCGAAGAGTCATTGCGAGGTCAGACAAACCAGCCTCCGTCAAATTCTTTGCCCCCCTGATTGTTCGAGCAGCCGAACAAGTGACGATGCACTAACCACAAAAGGAGAAACATCCTTTACAGCAGCGTGTGTGTGTGTGTCTATGAGCATCAATTCAATTTTAAAATGCGAAAGAGAACCCGAACCTTGCTGTCAAAGAGATTATTGTGTGGCAGGCATTTATGCCGCCATCTGGGCACCTCAGCCCATCACAGGCTGTTTTTTGAGCGCAACAGCCCATTGTTAGTGTGGCACAGTGAATGTCTGAAGAGAATGAGACAAAAATAAGCAATGATGAATATAATGGTCTCTTTAGATGTTTGACAAAAAAAAACAACCGCAACCAAGCAGGAGTAAAACAGAAGCAAAGAAAGAGATTTATTTCTAGAAATATTCCTTCAATAAAAGCACAGGGGCTTGTTTTTATGTGAACCACTTTGAGTTACAATTTATGTACTATACAAATACCACTTTTGCATTTTAGTGAAGTACAGAGGTGTAAACACAGCACGGAAATACAACTAGTAAATCCATATTACAGTAGAGGCTGTTGTAGTATATATTAACACAATAATCATTACTGTGTTTCTCTGACTTTATATACATGATTTTTTATTATCAAGGAACCTTTATGAAGCCAAACTCAATACGACCTTCAACAGGACTCTGGATCGCAAGATCGATCAAGGCTCACGGCCCCTAAATCATAAATGTGTTAAATTAAGGATTGTTCAGCTGCTGAGAGCAAACAATCAAACTCATCATGTATTCTCATGGTTAACTTTAGACGCTGCACTGTCTGAGGCAACAAATCTCTTTTATGCCACTGAGGTGAAGTAGTCGCCTGTCAGGTGGACAAAGGTCTACATTACAGAAGGTAAGAGACATGTGTAATGAGCCAGGGTTTTTATTACACCCTCACAAGTGAGTCGGTTTGTGAATATAAACGGCCTACGAATGATGCATATCACCTGCCAAGTGTGCGACTTTGCCTCTGTATCAAACTGACAACCGACTTGACTCATCACAGGTCAAAAACATTTCAGCTTGGCATCAACAGCAGCTCACATTTCATCCTTAAAAATAGTTGCATCAATGGGGGCCAAGTATCTACTTGCGAGGCTGTATGTGTCAAACAGCACATTTAATAGTGTTCAAAGTGAAAAATATAATCACCCGGGCTCAAACACCATCTGCACTGCTCTCAAACTCTCCTCACTTGAGGAACACAATTGATTATTGCTGCCCGTTTCCCTTAACTGGAGTGACAGCAACGATCACAAAGAGTGACTTAACAACAGAGAGCCAACCGGGAGTAAACCCATGTCGTAAATCTCTCCTGGCTTTATGGTGCATAGCACAACGCCATGAATATGAGATTATGGTTGTCTTACCAGCTGGATTTCTGGCAGTATTTATACTTTCTAGTTGAGGGATTGGAACAAGTTTCCCCAAATGTTTCTTGTAGTCTTCGGGAGGAGGTAAGACCGTGTATATCCGTGGACTGGGAACGGCTGCACCTTGTGTCTGTCCTGTGGAAATGGCCGATAAAGAAAGGTGGTATAAATAACAGTATAAAGTGAAAGGTGAAGGAAAAATGAAAGCTGACAGGTTCAGAACTCACCTGTCGTAGTGTCACATTGAAAGGCTTTTTTTCTAACATGCGTTTTCTTGGCTAAAGCCTCTACGATCCGAGGAGGGCTGGGTTTCTTCTCCAATGTGGGAGCTGCCGGATACAGCTTCTGCAGGACTTTTGACTTGAATACTGTGACACACAAAAAACAACTAAATTTTTGGACTGACATGGTAAGGCAGCTTAGTATAAGGGACCTGTGATCTTAAACTTAATAGTAGAACTTGTGTGTAGCCATTTATGTACATTCACATTTTATATTTTAAAGATCCAGAGTGTAACATTTTATATGAAATCATCTTAATTTAGCAGAAACGGAAAAAAAAATATACAAACCGCCACTGTATGAAATGTTTTTTTTATTATTATTACCCCAAAATCAGCCTTTTTATATATTTATATCAGGAGCCAGGTCAGCTCTACAGTCATTTTGGATCACCATATTTTCAGTAGCCCATAGGGGACAGACTAAACAACTAACGACCACATAGACCACGTCAGCAATAAATGCTGATACATTTTACAAACTGTAGCTTCAAATGGAGATATGCACACAAAACGTGTGAACCACAGTCTTCATAATAATATCTGTTGAACCCAAATATTTCAAAATCTTTATCAACTGGGAAAGTTGTGTGGTGGGTCCCTAGCTTAAAATGCAGTAGGTGCCCTTTTAATGTTCGCCCCTGCCCTTCCAAATGTCTGTGCACGCCACTGATTCCACGCACGTAACGGGGCACGGACTTAAATCAATCAAAAGGTGGCTCACACACCTGCTGTTGTTTACTTTTGAATAACGCGAGACTATATAACTACCGAGGACAACTGCGTTAGCTCGGTATTATCGAACACGAACAGCAGCACAACCAGAGCACTATATGTGGCTTAAGTTGTAAAAAATGACATTGTTCACCTTCTTTCCTGGGTGTCATAACGACATGTCTTGAAACTTCCTGTGGCGAATACGAACGTTAATGTAGGATACGGATACGCTCCAACAGCATGCTAGTCTGGTCAGCCTGCTAGTTAGCATGCTAACTTGTAAAAGTAGTTCCTGTCAAACCGGATAGGTGGCGTCGTTGCGAACAAAGGTAGTCCCAAGTCGTGCAACTCTTGGCGCTCCGAAAGAGCGGAAACCTAATTAAAAAGTAAATTAAACCCAAAATACAGCAATGTCTGAACATATCCAGCAGCGGTCTCCACCAGCTCCTACACACACTGGAAGTGACAGCGAGGGTAACCATCCTGACGCCGATACCCTTTCAAAATAATGCGAATTTAATCTTGCTTTTGTTGCGTCGAACACTACGTGTTCTTATATCACTAATTAATGATACTATTTTAATCAGTCACATCCATTCTTCAAATCGGCAGTGTTATTTAACTGTAATATCCAGAATATAACAGATTTTTACACCGCTTTTTCATAGTGCATCTGATGAAAACGACCGAGAGGGGTTATCTACTCCTCTCACTCGAACATGATCTCGAGGATCTTTAGAGGAGCAAACTTACACAAGTGAAATCCAGTTTATTTTTAATGACAGTATAAATAAGTGTTGATGACTGTGATGCATCTGGCTAGAGCTCCCCATGCGCATGGATGCGGTAACTGCAGCGGTTCTGGGCGTGCGCACACCCAGCCAGCTGTAGGATGGGGTTGAGGCGAGAGGAGAATATCAAACAGGCACCTCATGGCTCAGCATCATCACCGGGCTGAGTTAGGATTTGCGCACCCTCCAAACTTGGCTTGGGACCTCAGCATGTGAACGGGCTGTGCAGGAGGAAGGATCCACCTATAATGTCAGCTCTGAAGAAGGTAAAGACCCCCTTTGTTTTATTAGTGCATGTATGACATGAGCATCCTTCAGACACTGTGTTTGATCACCTCACAGTAAATGAAAAGATATATGCAGTAGTGGGGAAAATAAGAGTGTGTTTTTAAGCAATTTGGCTGCAGGTTTTTTTTAGTTGTGCACTTTACTAAGACTTTTGGAGTGTTGTTGTTTTTTAAAGGGTAGAATAATCATCATAATAATAGTAACAATATTTTTTTTACTAATAATCAAACTATGTTAAGTACCTAAAATCACATTTGCTAAGTGATGCTTTGCATGACTTTGGTAAGTGATGCCAATACACAAATGACCATGTGTTTTTTTTGCATTACTGCATGCACATGAATTATATTAACCACCCTCTGCTTTGATTGTTGGATGTCATTCCTGCACTTCAATTTATTCATGCAGACGAGACTTGGGTGAGGAGCATTTCTGGCAGAGAAAAGCTTTCATAGCTCAGGGTTAACTCCTGGAGAGTACTGGTGTGTCAGGTTTGAGCTCCCCAAGACTCCCCCTGTTATATACACTGTCATGTAATACTGCATGTACCATGTTGACTGTAGTCTATGTGGGTGGATGGATTTCACTGACTGTGTCAGACAGAGCGGAGGCTCAGTGCTGGCAGCCTTGAATGAGAGTGAAGCTCCCCACAGCTGGACAAAAGATGGCATTGGATGAGTTGTAGTTTTTGTCAGAATAAGTAAATCTCAGATCTGTGTATTACATAATATCTTGCAGTAGGAAAAAAGCATTGTTCTCACAAGAAGTGAGTGTGTAAATGAATCAAGCCTCCTTTTCGTTGTCAAGGATATTGCCAAATTGAAACGGTTCACAGACTGTAAAAATCAAAAAGCTTGTCATCTCCATCAGTTACACGCGGACATATCGTGTTGTTTGAGATCCATTGCGCTTGCAACACATTGATGTCTTAGCTCCAGTATACATTCCATTGATTGAACACCACAGGAAAAAAGGCAAGTTGTATAGAATGCCTGCTTCAGCACTGCTGCTGAACCCCACAGCAAATGCACAGGGATCAGCACACACACACACAATGAGTGACAAAGTGCTGGCTGCCAGTACTCACATCATCAGACATCATAATCACAGTGATGCTAAAAATAAAACTATATTCATTGCAGTGCTTAAGCTCAGTGGAGTTATTGCTGCTCACCATTGTGGATAAAGGTATTTTTTTTGCATTTGTACCCTGCTCAATTATACAAAGAGTTCTTATTTTTAGACAACAGTGGTCAGCCCTCCTTTCTTTATTGACATCTATGTTAAAGAGTAAACATCTTGTGAATCGCACAGCAGGCCACACATGGAAACAGTGTTTTCTGCCATAGTAGCAACTATGATTCATTTCAAGGAACTCGTAATGGGTGCCACATTTATTCATTATGCAGATAGCTCGCAGAGACATATAGAAAAGCAGTAGTGATAGCAGTTAGGGGTAAATGTAGTGCCTATAAATCACTTAGGATATGTGTGTATCTTTGTGAACACTAAGGCTGCCCAATAAACTGCAATATCCAAATAGAAAGATGTGGCGATTATTTGATGAAGATGAAACGTGTGACAACATAGCACGTTATAATGAAATTCTGGCTGTGGCACAGAAATTAAAAGGCCCAAAAATTGAAATGTCGCTCTTCAGATGTGATAGAGTGTTGACATATTTGTATATTATTTCTTCCGCGAGAATGACAGTTAATACGCAGCAGTGTCATACCAATCACGAATATCACAATGTCTGTCATAAGAGGCATAACCTGTGAGTGGGCAGGTGGCAGGTGATGAATGCACGTCCTCGTGTGGCTGAAAATTAATTACTTGTCACTTATAGCAGCTTTTGGGGGGGGGGCGCCCGCCACCTTTTAACCTCATCCACGTCACTACCACTATTTAGAACAGGCAACTAATTTGACTTTCAGTCATCGTTGTGTGACCGTGGAATGGTTATTTTAAGATACCACTTGCACGTGACGAATAAGGAATAATTTCCTCGCAGACGGGCAGGTAAATTACTCACATTCACAAGCAAACACACACACACACATACAGTATACAGTGAGTGCTAACGCCCAAGCATATGGAGTCATCAATGGGCAGCTTGTGTTGACTTTGTGTGCTTGACAGTGACATGATAAAGCTCTCATAATCTGTTTGAAGATGCATAGTGAACTTGAAGCGCCCCATGTATGCGTGCGCTGATGTCATTTTGATGCAGGGGGGGGTGAGGAGCAGCACTGAATGTAGATGAGTCTGACTAAAAGTAAATGTTGAAACATTCAGCAGGGTCTCTTTTTTATGACAGATGTGTTTCTGTGTTCTTTCATTCTTTGTCTTGGCTTCTTTTTTTTTAGTCTCTATTCATTCCCTGATGAATGCACCTCCCCACCTCTGTACTAGTTTGGCTTCTGGAGATGGATGTTCAGGGAATAAAAGGGATGGGACAGAACTTTATGAATCCAATAATTTATGTGAGCCAATGTTGTGTATATACAGTTCTACAGTGTATGGGTATGTGTAGTAACCTATGCTATACACTATTCATTTAAACATCATTGTGCTGCGGTGGCCACAGATCTTCCAGGCACATGGGTGTCATTGCTCTCTCCCAGTGTTACTGTGCAATAGCTGTCTCTAGCTTTAGGTCAGATATGAGTCATTACAGGGTCCATCAGCAATTTACTACTGTCTGTGACCTTTCCTGTCCCCTGTGCTCCCACAGACATAAATACCGACTGTTTGATCCCAGTTTATAATGTCATAATTTATGACGTTTTTGTTCTTTTCCATCTTTCAACAGCAGGCCTTTGAAAGTTTGCACAGCAGAGAAACATCTGCTTGTGGTGTGACTCTTTGCAGCTGTAAGTCTTTGGATGGAAATATGAATGTGTCCCGCTTGTTGAGTTAAGAGGTCCAGTATTTAGGATGTTCATAATGCCACCACCCGAACACCAGGGCTGAATGATTGGGGACATTTGCACTGTAACTGCAATTTGACTTTCTATATAAATTTTTCAAGTCAAGTTTCACTTAAATATTTGCAGAATGACCATTTCATACTACTCCATTGCAAGGATAAGAGCCTAAGGAGAGGAGCTTTTCCCAAATTGTATGTATTATTAATTTTAATAGAACATAGAACAATCAAAAATGGAGAAAGATCCAATTGCAATTGGCTAATTGCATTGTTAAAAATTCCGCCCTTCTAAATGCCCACTTCCCTCATGGCCTGAAGGTAACAACAAAAGAGGAATAGATCTTTCGGTCACCTGCCAGTGTTTGGTCAGTCTGCTTTGTCTGCTCTCAAAACCCCCAATTTTAGGTGATTACACACGTTATTTTTGCTTATAAAAATCCATCCACAAGTTGCTTCCCTGTCCGAGAGAAAGGTAACCACTCAAGCATGTCTGTCACTTTCAGTCACCTCCACTGCCTCTGACAGACCTTTGTTTTTCTTCTCCGCTGGTCGAGACATTTTTGAGAGGCATAGTGAGGCTATTATTGTCTATTATTGCCTCAATCTTATGACACGCTATGGTCATTTAATGTCTTACATTTTATACCTTTTAACATTGTCAAAGTATGAAATTTGCTACGTAAAGTATCAACCGCACCGCCCCGTACAATGCCGTACAAAGTGTGCATGAGATTTCTCTTATAGCGTCCCAGCACCATAACATTTGTTGAAACACATAGCTCTTTTGTGACAGAGCTTTTAATTAAAATAGTGCACACTAATGAAAGAGCACCATCATGACAGCAGAATATTTGATTGGCTGCAGGTGTAAGAGGTTTGATTAAGCTTCAAAAAAAAGAAAAATCACTCAGTGCTTCCATCGTGTTAATGTGCTGAAGCTGTTTAACATAAACGGCAGTTGTTCTGATTTGACCGTTCAAGGACTCGGTAAATACTTCCAAATGTGCAGTGTGAGTCACAAATCCCTGCATGCAGTATACGCTACTGATGCCGTGATTACACTGCACCAGCAAGTCAAGACTGTGGGAGCTCAGTGGGGGAAATATTAAGTGTTAGAAAAGTGCCCTCTTCTCTGCAGTTGCAAGGGCATTTAAGATATTGATAATGATATTTGAGGCAAGAGTGCAGGGAAAGCAGAAAAGTCTGCACACCAAAGAGAGACCTGAGATATTAGTGGGGGATTAATATGTGTGTGTGTGTGTATATATATATATATATATATATATATACATATATATATACAGATATTTTGTGTTTTGCTGACACTGCATCAGGGAGATGTTAGACAATGACTGAAGGTCATTCAGTTTGTGTTGTTGTTCACTTGAACTGCATCACATCAAAAGATGTTTTCCAATATTTTTGTCTTTTTTATGACGACTGCTTCAGTGAGCGGTTCCAATATAAAAACCTTATCTTCTGTTTTATCAGCCAATTGGAGCAAACAGCGCTCTGGGCAGACAGGAAGAGCTCTGAAACGCACTGGAGTGACTCTAGTTTCCAGTCTGTCCTCCTCCAGATCTCCATTAGCTCACCAAGAGCTGCACTCCAGCCCTCAGCAGCAGGCACCCAGATACCCCATTACACACCTCCACTCTGAATAATTGCCTGGACCCAGAAAGTGATTAGTCAGCATCTTGCAAACAACAGTGGGACAAGAGTAGTTCTTGTTGTCCACTCTCTCAAACGTTGAGTCTCAGTTTGACCTTTTTTTTTTTTTGGAGATATTGCAATGTGGTTGACATGGTTCCTGCATACAGCAACTATGATATCAACCAGGACTCATTTATATGGACTTTTTCATGCTGTAATTTGACTTTTATGGGTAGTTTCATTAGTCAGGCTCCGTCAAACAGCAGGCGAAACAATCCTCGGGAAAATGGACTTTTAGAATGGGTGGAATAATCACTGCTTTAATGAAGGAGAAATGTTACTCCATCAATTTAAATGCCGCACGATTAACCAAGTGTGATTGTTTATGTCACTTATACGCATTTGCATATGAAATGCATTATGCGCTTAGTTGTTTGTCTCTTCCACAACTTCCACATGTTTGTCTGCCTTGAATTAGTAGCTTGTAAAAAAGAGCCATGTGATTTTTTTTCGAGACAGATAACAAAACCAGCAACAAGAGGAAAAAAAACATCCATTAGCCATGTTTTTCCAATGATTTTCAATAATGAAACCCAGAAGCCTCTTGAATAACTTTTAAATAGATGCAGTGGTACATTTCCATGTGATACTTCTCAGCCTAGAAGCTGTGCTATTTTTATTTTTATCATTTTAACCATTTACAATGGGTTTGAATCTGATGCAGCAATAATGAATCTGTCCCATCTTTGAATGTCACATAAGATTTCCAAACAAATGGTATATCTGTAATACAGAAAAGAAATAGTAAATAATTCTTGAGTAGTCCATGACTTTTCATATTTTTAATTTGATGATTTTTAAAACAATACAATTAGCATTTGATTGATTTTGATTTTTGCAATCCACATCTTTAAACTTGCATATAGAGAAATCAATATTTTGGTAGTTTAATGCTTTACATCTTTTACACAGTGAACACAGAACTAAAGCTTGATGTTAGAAAGTGCATCACAAATCAAATCGCTATCAGAAAAAGACGGTAATTAGATATTTTCCCCTGAATCATTCAGCCGTTTTATGTACTTAACTCTCATTTTGTGAGTTTCTACACCAAATGCCACAATAATTGCCCGGGTGATACGATTTTAAATTGACTGCAAACATTTAGAGTTTAGTGATATCTCCAAAAAATAAAATACTGTTTAGCAGCTGCAGGCAACACAAGAATGGCAACCAGTCCTATTGGAGAAGCCTGGTGTTAACTTGGAGTGTTTTATTAACTCACTCAATGGGGTTTAAAGAGTCATTCACAAGATTAGGCCTCAAGTCCTGAGGGTTTTTACTTTGAAATGTCATTGAGAATCCGTCTTTGCATAATCTAGTGACGACACAGAAACGGTTTTGTCTTTTAATTTGATGAATTAGCTTTGGCGTAATATAAGTCATGTATTTCAGGTGCAGCCATACAAATTTGCAAGAATGTGAGAAACCAAAGTGCGCAATTTCCCAAAATATCAAGCCAGATGAGGCTATTTTTGTCGTCATGTGTTCATGGGAGTTCTCATGTAAATCTGTCTTGTTTGAAAAGCACAGTAACGTTAAATCCTGCTCTTATGCTCATCATCCCAAGATAAGAAGCATAGAAAGACAAGCAACTGGAAGCCTAACACATTTTCATAGGTGAAATTAGATGCCTTGCATCCACTCCAATCCCCTTAAAGCATAAATGAGAGGCAAATGACAGCTCGCTCTCTCTCTCTCTCTCTCTCTCTCTCTCTCTCTCTCTCTCTCTCTCTCTCTCTCTGTCTTTGTGTGTGTGTGTGTGCGTGTGACACAGAAAAGCATCCCTGACAGTTGGTTTTCCACACTCCTCCAGTTTAACTTCTTTGCCTGCCAGCCAGCTATCCAGCATAAATTATAATTGTACATCCTGCAGCTGTTGGAGTCGTTACAAACCAATCAAACCAATCACTGTGTCTTTATTCTCTATGGAGCCATCTATTTTATATCTGTGACTCAACTCTGTCGTCCACCTGTATTTTCTAAGGAGTGTTTTTTTTTTGCAGACAATATGGTGGACTATTTATACATAATTCAGTCTAGGCAAAAAATTAACATTGAGTAAAAGTAGTCTTGGTCGCTGGTCAGCAAACTATGGCATAAAGACTAAAATGTTGCCTTCACACCCTGGAATATCCCTGGTTGGGGTGCATTTTTCATATTGTTTGCTTACAGTTTTCTTTCCTGCTTTTAAGTCTAAATGTTGTATATTTGCACTACTTTTATATATATATGTGTTTATATACATATGCACTTTTTTTTTTTTTGAGTCATAGTTTACAGTAACTACCTCAAAATTCAATGCTGTGTTTTTCTTTTACCCGGTTGCCAAGCAACGCAATTTTGTTGCCAGTTTCACTGCTGTGTTTTCTGTGCAATGACAATAAAAGGAAGTCTATTGGCTCAGGTCAATAATCCAAGGATCCCACACGTTCATGTATTTTTGCCGTTGTGATAGATTTGGTTTGCATTTTTTCCTTCAAGGTTCAATGTTCAAAGGATTAGTGACATCTAATGGCGAGACTACAGATTGCAGCAAACAGAGGCGAGAGGAAACTACTGGCCTTCACATACCAGTCGTCAACAAGTTGTCAGCTGTCAGTTAAGACAGATGCACGTGTTGTAAAGTTTATTTATGCGAGTGTAGCTGTTCTGGCTGGCTGGTTTGTCTGTTGCAACATGGTGGTGTCTATGGTGTAGACCTTTGCCCAAAGTACACATAGAAGTGTGATTATAAGCCAAACAATCTTTATTTTAAAGTGATTATCGCCTTATAGAAACAGATTTATGGATAGTACATCTGTCTCAGCACAGTCCCTAAGCAGGTGCATTAACTCGGACCCTGATAACCTGCAACGCTAACGCCTAACGAAGCCCTGTCCTTTCAGGGAGGGAAAAATAAACAAACTGCCATGTAATGACAGTATTATTTCTCTTGGTGTGCCGCGAGCGAGGTAGAAAATGGGATTGGATGGCAGGAGTCTGTGTGCTTGAGGTCTTCCTCACGTATGAATGATGGAGTGGGTTGATGGCTCATTGCACATCCCTGTGCACAGACAAGCCATTCAGTTTCATTTCTATTCTTTAAAATTTTTTTTTTTTCTTCAACAGGTACCATTATATATGCCCTCCTCTTCCATTAAAAATGACACTTACCTGAGCAGTCAGGTCCAGATGGAATGATGCAAAAAAAGAAAGAAAAGAAAAACACATAATAAAATAACCAGCAAGTGCAAATTGTAAAGAGGAGGAAGAAGAGGTCTGTGCATGTGATTAAAAAGTCTTTCTGCAAAACAAAGGTCCTGTGAGTTGACGCCATAGTTCAGCATGAGGGTTTTACCTTTACTCTCTTTAGGCCAATCCTATGTCTGAGTATGCAAATGCTTCAGAAATGACAAATAAAGGAAATTTGAATTGGCTGGGAACTGGTCTCTGCCTCTCACACAATGTCGCCCGGACTTGGCTTCATTTATCTGATGGATAAATGGAAGCTCCTGTCAGTTAGATGCAAGGACAAAGAGTCACACCTGCTGAGCCGCCAACGCTTCTCCTTCTGTTTTCGGATCCCTGGGCTTCTTTCAAGAAATCCCATTGCCTTTTGAACATCAGTAACATGTCAAGGTGTCACAGCAATCTTTCAAACACAACATTTTGCTTTTATTTCTTGGCAAAAATGACTGTAAGCATACGGCTATCGTGGCATCAACTCATACTTGTGATAATGCAATATTTGGCCGTTGTATTTGCTGATCAAACTTTGCTCCTCTCTCCACAACAAACTGTTGCCGCAGCACATTTTTAGTTCACACACACTCTATTTCTTTCAACTCGGAAATGAACTTTCAGCACACACACAAGCGGGGTGGAAACGTCAATCATTCAGCGCTCCGCTGCTGAGATCACGATGCATAACCGAGGTCTCAGATAAATATGGGAGCGCCGTCTCTCGACTCAGATTGTATGAGAAACAGTCACCTGTTGCTTCTTCTGTAATTGTGGGTCACGTCGTGGCTCGGTGCTTCTTCTCCGCCCTGTTTATCTGCTTTGAGCCGCTGGGATATTAACATCTCTCTCTCTCTCTCTCACCCTCCCCCCTTTCCCCTCCCCTTACCCATTTGTTGCCTCTTGGCAGGTACTGCCAGGCATACTGCAGAAGCATTGCTGTATCTTACCAGAAAGGAACACAGGTAAGGAACAGACACGTGCTACTCTCTGCCCATTTAAAACATCAGTCTAACACTGGGTTGAAACAGAAGTCAGTGGGAGCAATGAGTGGGGAATGGATCCACAGTGGGCGGCTCATATTTTGTCCGTGCACCTGTTTTTGTGTACATGCTCCGTACATCACACCCCATGTGGCCCATTACACATTCCTGCTAACGTTATTGTTCCAACAGAGTTGTATTAGTTGCTTGAAAAACAATGAATCTGATTTGAAAAAAAAAAATTAACCTGACTCTCTGCTTTCTCCACTTATGTGTCAGAGGGAGTGAAGAATTTGGGGCCCAGTTGTTGCGAACTTGTGATGATGACAGGCTTCTTCACATCATTGCAGGTGTGAAGCGGTTGCTGATGAAATTGAAGAGCAGGGAGATATACTCAGGTACCTGGCTGCAGCTCCTCACAATAATGACTTCTTCTGCCTCTCTGTGCGTTTTTACACTTTATGGCGACTCAGCCTCTCTCTCTCTTTCTCTAACCTCTTTGACTGCGATGCGACTGCATGCACACGGGCTCACACCTCATCCATCCCACTAACAAAACCTCCCTAACGCTTCCCTGACACCTTTCGGCTGACTCATGTCAGACTCATGGCCATTTTGTCATCTAATGAGTTTCTGTCGTCATTAGTGAACTTCGCAGAAGAGCGACCTCTGCCTTAGACAGCTGTGTTTCTCATGCACAGACAAAAAGAGAAAGCTAAGTACACACCAATCGCAGGTGTGAGACACATGCTGAAGAGGGAACGCCAAGGGCGCAGCGACCTTGGCGACGAAGACAGATTTGTAGGGAGGTGTTGCAAGTTGGTGCGCCAAGGTAGAACTGATAATGGTGAAGCATCTTGCAGCGTGAAATTAATATTTTATGGGGCATGTTGGCAAGATTATCAGCCTCTAAGCAGATAAGGAACTTGATGAACCTGTAAATCAGTATTTTAAGTCTAACTCCTGGGTTAGATTTTTAAAACCCACCCGTGCTTGCTCCTCTCTCCAGTCCTGTGAACTGTTTTTGTTGAAGTATTTTGTGGAAGTATTTTGCATGCCTTGACTTTCCAGGCGGGACAAGTTGCTTGTGTGTTAAGTCGAGGTGTCTGGCAATCTCTGCCTGATGAATATGGAGGACCCAGGAGTTCACTTCTCAACCGGACGTAGAACAAGGTGTCCTGACAGAGTGGACACTTATTAAAATAACCTTATGAATAACCTTATGAATATGGATGTCTGAGCCCCTGAAACTTTTTGGCTGGGTGATTTTCGGCAAACGCCAGTCTGGGATTAGAGACCGGTATAATATTGACCGGGCCATAACGCTTGTGTCTGTGTGTGAATACGATGGTGTGTAAGCAACATTGTTGTGTGCGCTTGTGAATCGTAACAGCAGAATTCTGTTTCATGCATTAAAAAGACATTGAGCTTCTGTAAAAATACATTATGCTGTCGAGAAGACCGATGCGTCTGATGCACCGTCTCAAAAATACAAATGCTGAGTAATTTCAGCGAGACACAGTTGCTAACAACCTCAGTGCCCCTCAGTACCATCTGCATTTATAAAAATCTACTTTGGCATCCTGTTCCCATGGCAACTTCAGCTTCTGGTGCCCTGTAGATGCATTGTGTCCAATTTTTGATAAGCAAACACTTCTTCTTTCCAGTGTTTGGACGGTGTGTGGCTGCTGTATTTAGCATTATGCTAAATAGATAGGTATGAATTAACATTTGCATTGCACGAGGAAACTGTAGCGTTGAGTCAGACTTGAGTGAGTCTCAGGGGGGAGGGTGCGGGGTTTGAGGGAGGAGGATGGGTGGAGTGTTTGGAACATGACAAAGAGGAAATCAGATAACAGGAGGCTTTAATATTAATGTACTGGTGTGTCCTGCTGGTGAATGAAATCCAGACACTGCACTGTTGTGTGTGTCTGTGTGTGCGTGGTGTATTCATGTGCTTTGCTTTACTTTTGTATTGAGTGAAGGGCGCCCTCTTCTGGGCAGTTTCCCAGCGCCACTTCTTCCCCAGGCATTCTTTCCTCATTTACTCCCCCTTTCTTCTCTTTTTTCCTTGTAATTCAAAACCTTGTGCATTGTAAATAATACAGCGACTTATCGTAATCTTTTTCTTATCGCCACGTCGCTCTTCTCAAAATGTGCACTCACCATTCCACAAATCCACAGACCCTTCCTATTTATAGATATTAATTAACTTGTTGCAGTTGTTCATGCCCGTGCAAGATATCTGGCGTCCTATTATCATATCCTCCTGTATATTTCCAGTCCACAGACATTCCCCCCTGATCTGATATTTTTAAAGAAAGGACAGGGAGAAGTCATTTCCTTTGATTTAATTTACTTGATCCTCGTATTTGATGTTGGGATGACTGGAACATAATGTGCTCAGTCTGAGCTGCAGGGAGGTCGTCTTACAGAGAGCAGAGTAGATTTATTATTATATGTATAGTCTCTTACCATGCTAATACTGTTATCGCATCAGCATTGCGCATGGTAAAGAGGCATGCTGACCGCTGCATTGTGGGAAAGTCTCGTATACCAGTATTTGTTTCTCTCTGTTTAACATGCACACACGCATGCACTCATGCACACACAGTACTCATGTGTTGCTCTCTCGTGTGCAGGTAAGTGCACCTGTTGTTATTGCATGTCTTGCCATTTTTCACAGTTTTAGCTCAATATTTTTCGAAATCAATAAACCTTCACATGGCATGCCTGGACTGTAAATGAATCACGCCTCTCATGTGCTGTGCATGAGGTTTGTTTACATTTTTTGAGTGTGTTTCTCATGCACGATATTGGACTTTCTGTTGATATCCGATATGCCGATATATCGGCAGTGCTTCGGTTAATAACTGATACCGATATATACAGTACGTCTTTCCTTTTACTGAGTCACTGAGTCTCTTCTGTAGTGAAATTGACATATTTGACATACTCATGTCGCAGCAGATGTAGATATAAGATGTTTTTATTGTGCAAAATAAATAAGCATAAAGAAAATAGCTGTAGAGGGTTCTAGCATAAAAGTCAAGGAGGCAGCAGCTTATTCAAGCAATTTTAAAATGGCAATGAATCCAAATTTAAGCCACACAGGAATGAATAAATGAAGAAAAAATAATATATATATATATATATATATATATGTTTATGTGTGTATATATGTATATATGTCTATATATATATTATGTATATATAATATAATATATAATACACATATTAAATAGATAATTCAGCCTTTCGTTCACATCTGGAGTCAGATAACATAATAACATAACCTCCTTCACCAGCTGAGCTAATGGCAATGGCGCGTGACCCATGTCCAAATGCCAGGGCTGATTTGCTGTCCCTGTCCATCCCGGGCCCGACAGTATAATACAATTATATTACTGAAGCTGAGGGCTGTCTAAAATCTGACCGCGTGCCTGACTTTGGACATGATATCCAATAATACATTTTTTAGCCAACATCTGCCGATGCCACGCACTACAGAACAGATCAGTGTATAAACATAGAGCGCTAAATTCCCTGTTGAAATAAAAACACAAGCTGCACAGTTGCATAGCCATCTAAAATTTTACTCGTTTTGCTAACGAACAGAACAATTCAACAATTCAGACGTGACATCCACGACCTATCATGACATAACAGTAGCTTGTGGAAACTCTTAAAATATTTACAACTATCCTCCCACACTGCAGCATTTTCTGACCCGATATTAAATCTCAAACTTCAGAGTCGACTTCTGCACCTCTCTAATTGATGCCTAATTGTAGTTTTATTTCATTAAAAGGCTTTCTTTCTTGTCCTCATGGCAGGTCACTTTGCCAACCTCAAAAGTGATGAATAAATGTTTCTTAAAGTCAACAAGCACACATTAACCCAAGCGAGTTTGACGATTAAGATTCAAAGCACAGTCAAAGTACAGAAGAGGTGGGGGCAGACTCACAAAATCTAACTTCCATTACCTAACGCACTATTCTTTCCGTGTATTTTTTTATTTTTTTGTCCACATTTAAGTGCAAGCGGTTTGTCTGAGGACACGTTTCCATGGAAACAAGTTGGCCAGGAGGATTCGGGGGAATAGAGAGGGGACATTAAAAGGAACAGATGTAATCATAACAAAATATTAGGGGAGTTACACTTTAAAGTCCTCTTCCATTTTTAAAAGAGGAATTATTGACTCCTTATGAGAGCATCCTCACTACCTTTTGTGTCCCAGACACGGTTGAAGTCCTTGAGCTCCGTCGGTGACAGACTTGCCTCTTGGAGTCAGCCTCTGTCCCGAGTCACAGCACGTCCATCCCACAGCGCCCTCCCTCTGTGACTCTCACTGACCCACGAGTGAAGCAGCAGCTGCTCTATTAGCCTTCGTAATTAGCGGGCGAGCTGTCACTTCCCCCTGTGAATGTGTCCACATGCACGTAGCTCACCCACACACACACACACACATTCTAAATGCCTTATGCTTACCCTTACACTAAGACTTACAAAAACTTATTTCTAACCTTAACACTAAAACCAGGTCACAAAAAGCCCTTTAAAGTTGTGTCTCATTTTCCCGAAATGTCCTCGCTTCTCATGGTTTATAGGTTGTGTTGGTATTACACACACACACGCACACACACAGTAAACGTGTGTCCTCCAGCACACTCGATATCAATCTGTGAGAAAGCGAGACAACCAGGGAGAGCCTGTCTCTCTCTGATAGCTCTCAGCAGCACTGATGCTGACTCTGTATGCTCTTTGCACCCACTCTCCAAAATAAAAACACCCAGAGAACCAAAGAGAGAGAGAGAGTGAGGATGATGGCGAAATGAACAAGATTGAATGAATGCACACAGCCTAGCCTCTTTCTAGACTTTATATCATTCTTACCATAGGTAATCAGGCTTCAGATTGTGTCTGTAGTGCTATAGTTTGCAGAGGGTGTACCTCTTTTAAACTATGTTTTCTTGTTTAATTGAGGCTTTTTCTTAAAGATATGGGACACTTTTTTGATTAATAAAAGCTTTAAATTATCTATCTAGCTCTATTATGTGCAGATTTGTTGTGGGAAATGTAAATTTCAGCCCATATTTGTTCATAGGCTTAAAACACCATTAAAATGTTAACTACTGTGCTCCAATACAAGGAGGTCTGACTTAGTGACTTAGTTTTCTAATGATTAAGTTCATATTTGAGTCATCTGTTTATTGCTTTCTTTGTCCAAATTTGATTGTAGTTTTCCAAAACGAGAAGGTTGATGTTTCATATTCAGTTGCTAATTGCAAAATAACAATTTATTGTTAAGCCCTTGTATAATATTCCCTTTTCCACCATGTTTGGAGAAAATCTGTTTGCATGCATGAACGCATGCAGGTACACGCATACACACACATTTTTGTTAGGACAAAGCATTGACTTCCATTCATTTGGACAGCTGAAAAAAGCCTCCACCGAGAGAATCACGCTCTGAGGAGATGACCGTGTGCGTGCGCGTGTGCTGGCTCCCCTCAGGAGCTCTTCATGTCTTCTAAACTTTCGACTGCTGTAGCTGATAATGAGTCCGGCACTATCTCGTCTCCTCAGCCTTCCCTACTTTCTTCTGTTCGCCTTATCCCCTCATCTCTCTCCTCCTCCTCTGCACTCCCTCCAGCCCCCTGAAGGTGAACCTGCTGAAAAGGTACACGAGTGGGTAGCTGTGAAACGCGGCCTTCTCCTCGAGGCCCAGTCTGTGTGCGACTGGAGTCTTGTGGCGCGGAAATTGATTGTAAACGAATATGACACAGAAACAGAATGGACTACAGAGAAACTGAGCAGTATTCTTTATCTCTCTCCAACGTATTTGTGTGGAGATGAACTGTAGGACGTGTGTGTAAAGGTCATACACATGGATTCAAGGTCAAGGCTTTAATCTTGGTGAAAATCTAATCTTTTCATACTGCCGTCCAAATATACCTGCACATGGACACATCTCTGAGTTTGTGTGTGTGTGTGACACTTGTGCCCTTGAACTACCCAGTGTCTGACTCTCTGTAGACAGTCTGTCCCTGACATAATGAGCCAATGACTAAGCGTTGATTTAACGCTGAGTCACTCCAAGCTCCAAGCGGCTCATTAATAGAAGAACGGCGGTGGCAGGAAGTGGAAGAAATGGGAGGTGGTCCCATTTTTTGTTTGTTTTTTTATTGCTGTAATTTTATTCACAGACCACTGAATACCTTTAATCCTTTCTCTCTCTTCATCGGCAGCACACACACACACACAGCTTTTCTTCGAAGGATGATCTTAGCCCATAAACTTAACTAGTTCCTTAGAATTGAAGCTCTACCTGGTTCTTCATGAGGACTACGGGTCCTAAAAAGGTCAGAGGTCACACACACACATACGTGGTGCAATCATATTTCAGCCCGTTGTTATTTACACAATGATACGTGTCCCATCTATTTATTACTGTATAATAAAGAAAACAACAGAGGGATGGAAAACACAGGGAGACTCATCGATCATATACCAAGTGAGATAGAGGTAATAGTTTTTGGTGTTGTAGGTGGTTCATTGTGTCATTTTGAAGTTAATAAAATGAATCGGCGTTGATAATTATGAGAGACATTCGTCTCAAATGTTTTTATAAAGTGTCACGGTTGAAGATTTTCACTGGGAGATACCAGGATGGACAGGATTAGACGTGAGCATATAATCCAGGGACAGCTCAGGTTGAACAGTTTGAGAATCAAGTAAGAGAGTCAAGGTTGAGATGGTTTGGTCACGTGCAGAGGAGGTTGTGAATCAGGAAGACCACAGAGAAGGAGGGCATGAGGATAGGTAGTGTAACAGAAGAGGACAAGATGGAGGTAGATGATCTGGGAGAAGCTGAAAGGTATTTATTTCATACTTTACGGCATATTTTATCACATTGATGGAGATAAACTCCAAGTATACGTATATCTTTTTGAAAAGAAAAGAAAGAAAACAAGTTTATGAGTCGCTACTGCATGAACATTATATCATTATATTATAGCTTTTGTTTTCGTCAACGTTTGCCTTTTGTTCCGTTTGGCGAAGAACAAGCCTTCACTCCCATCGTAGCATGTGTGAACTCACGCCATCTGCTGAGGAGGATTTTATGATGCAACTGAGAGCCCTGCAGCTGCTACTAAATGGACCTCATGGTAAAACTGCGTTGTCATGTCCCGTTCCCAAAGTCGAGAATGAAAGCTCAGTCTCGCTGCATTAGCACGTTGCAGTCAGACTCATAGTTGATCAGAACCTTGACGCTTACTTTTTGCCTGTTTTTGTAGAGGTTTCGCCATGACGAGGGTTCCCCATCATTTTTTATGTCCTCGTGTTTTCTGCCAGTTCAGCAGATAATTCTGTGACACACACACTCCACTATTAAGCTGTCTGGATTAGTGAGTGTTGTATTGACGCTACAACGGTCAACATTGCACTTTTTCTGCTGACTTTATTGGACTATGTTTCT
This sequence comes from Solea solea, assembly GCF_958295425.1. Lineage (NCBI taxonomy): Eukaryota > Metazoa > Chordata > Actinopteri > Pleuronectiformes > Soleidae > Solea > Solea solea. Next base: position 3,532,940 of record NC_081151.1, read on the forward strand.
GTACATCTAAGACGGGGAGTAAAATAAAGTGAAAGCGACCTACAAGCATTTTTGCTTTAATTTCCTTGAGGGATTTGAGGGGGGAAGTTGCAGCCCACTGCCTCCATGTTTTATTCTAGTTGCCTCCATGGAGTAGTTAGATAAAATTGAGTTTGTAAGGTGACAGAGAGGGGCGATTGTAAAAGCTCATCTTAAAATCTGTGGAGCTTTTGACAAGCTGAGTCTTTCAAACCCAGTCGGCCTGGATTTGTGCTTGGCCGTGTACATAAAGGTGATTGGTGAATAATAGCGAGCTGCTTTACTCGTATCATCTCCAAAGGCGTTTGCAGCACTTTGTTTCAAAGTTTGTCTGTGTCTAGTGTCAGAAGTGGCTCCCGTCAATATGAAGACCTGGAAGGGCCTCTCTGTGGGGAGTGTGTGGGTTTTCTCCAGGTTCTCCGGGTTCTCCAGTTTCCTCCCACAGTCCAAAAACATGCAGATGTTGGGATGAGGCGAACTGGACACTCTAAATTGACTGTGAGACCCCGCGACCCTCATGTGGAGGATAAAGCCGTAGGAGATGAACGAGTGAGTGAGTTATTACACCTTTAGCAAACTCAACATCAGCTGACTGCTTTGAACTTGGAATAGCTGTGTGTAGAGCTGCAACTAACGATTATTTTCATAATCGATTAATCTGACGATTATTTTCTCGGTTAATCGATTCATCGCTTTGGTGTTCGGAATATCAGAAAACCTTAAACAATGTTGATGGGTGTTTGTCAAACCTGGAAATGATGATGTTCTCAAATGTCTTGTTTTGTCCACAAACCAAAATGATTGACTTTTAATGATTTATTTGTTATCCAGAGCAAAGAAATGAAGAAAATATTCACATTTAAGAAGCTTAAACAATCGGAAATCTTGTTTTAATCATGAAAAAAGCATCAAACGGATTATTCAATTATCAAAATAGTTGCCAATTAATTTAGAAATCATTTCAGCCCTAGCTGTGTGTATTTTACTCTGTCTGTATGAACGTGGGGTGGTGCAGTGGCCAGCATTGTTGCCTGACAAGACGGTCACCGGTTTGGAGGGCCTTGTCTGGAGTTTGCATGTTCTCCATTGGTGCGTGTGGGTTCTACTCCAGTCTTCCTTCCTTCACAGACCAAAGTGGTAGAAAATGGATGGATGGATATACAAATTAGATTTTGTATAGGCCCAGTTCCCAAATTACACTTTGCCTTAATGGGCTTTCCAATCTGTTCATAAAGAGACAACCTCTGTCCTTAGACCCTGGGTTTGTGTTGGGAACAACTCCCCAAAGACCACTTTAACAGGTACTGTAGTTTAATATTAATAAAGTATATATAAAGAGAGCATTCATCTCTATTCTCTTTTCTCTGTTACACCCTCATTGCAATTCTTTTCACCATTTACTGGAGGATTACACGAGTGAGTGTGTATTGATTTTCCATAGGTTGGCATTTTGGCATTTTAGAAGCCCCGGGTGCATATTTAAACTAAAGCGCTCGCTCTCCTTATCTGTCAGTTGCAAGGATGTCATTGATCCGATTTTTGTCCGTCTCTGGTTTACACTTTCAGAGCAGAAATGATCCCATTTTTTATTTAATGTAGTTGCCTTCGGTTATCACCGTGTGCTCACGGCATTTCATCTTTACAAGCCACAGTGAGGTCGTGGAGGTTAGTTATCTTATCTTATCTCATTTACAGACAAAAGAACTAATCATCATTTCAAGATACTATATTTCCTTCACTGCCGAAGTGACAATGATACATTATTTATTTAGTTCATAGAGTCATTTAATACTGGAAGTGTTTATCATCCTAAAAAAGTATCAGGATGTAATAATTACAGGTCATTATCGGGTGCACTGCAGTGCTGCCAGCACACATAGTAATCAGATCACAGATCACATAGAATTATGTAATAATGGAAATTACTACAACGTGATTTCCACATTCTTTCAATCAGCGCTATGTGCATCAGGACTCTAATATCACAAAATAGGGCTGAAGAAAAAGAAATGCTTGAATTCAATGTTTGTGGTGTAACTGAGATATAACCTATTGAGCTTAAGCAAGCAACATTTGATTTTTAATGTTGTTTCATGTATTTTTAACTTCATCGAGGTCATGAAGCCATGGAAGGAGTGCGAAGTCTCAACACGTAACTGTTCCAAGATGAACTCACAGTGTTGTGCAAGCTGTTATCATCCCTTAAAAAGGTAAACATATTTTTTTATATACAATTAAAATGTGATGTACAACAAGCTTCTTTTGTAACTGAAAACCAATTTATTGACAATACTGTAACTATAGCAGCCTCTCAAAGCAAAAAGAAACCCCAAATCTTTATTGTTTTCCTCATATTCTTTCCAGTCATGATAAGATTCTAAAGGACAAAAAACAAATAGCACATCATGTAATGCATAGATTATTTTGCTTAGTAATTATTATTGTTTGTTACTTGGTAATAATTATATTATAGTAAAATATGTCTCAATGCGCTTCTTCTCCGAGAAGTCAGAAATAAATCAAGCATAACATTCAATCACTAAAACGTGTTTTTCTGTTCAGCAGTGCAGCTAAATAACTTCAATTTGACGTCCTAATCAATGAATAATAATGTGTTTTGTAAAATAGTACATTTGGAAATTCATGGATAAAAATAATCATTTTATTTTGGCCTTAAATTAAATATAATTCCGGTGAAAGAGCTTCCACATACATAGAAAATGCTGTTAATTTAGGGCAGCTTGTGTGTATCACAAAGCAAACCAAAACTTCTCTCTCCATCCTTCCCATCGTGCCCGATGTTCTGAACACGTTCCCCCCGCTGCACCAATTACGCAAAAGTGACACCGTTCATTTCAGCACTCATTATTCTCGCAGCGGCGACGCTGAATACATGGCGGCTCATTTGGCTGCCCGGAGTTCTCCCGCACCACCAGAACGAGGAGAGTCCGACTGAGCTCCACCTGTTCGTCTGAACACGCTGCAGGCAAACAGTTGTGTGTGTCTCTTTTTATGCACAACACTTCTTATTTGCCTCGTCTCTTTTCACATTTTGTGTCACGCGAATAAAGTATAGAAGTTTGCGGAGGGCCAATCTCAAACGCAAACATTTGTCTGACTGTTTTGCACTGTCGGGCGTTCAGGTATTCGGAGGGAGGTGATAACGTTTTGTCAGCCCAACAGACACTTGAAGCTCTTACCACAGTTCTTTCTTTTCACTTTCTATTTTGCGGTAATGCTTTGACGGCTCACAGTGACCATGTCTGGTTTGTTTTCACGGAAGTGACATCATCTGTGGAGCTGCTGTAGCCGGCGGTTCACAGAGACGAGCCCGTGATTTCATTAACCAGGATCTCAGCCAAAAACCACGTTCAAGGCAGGAAGTCAAATACCAACGACGTGATTTGTTACCACGATGTGATTCTCGGACATGAAAAATGTCATAGTGCAACTGTCAGTGGTTCTGGCGTCACATTAATCTGCTAAATTGTTTCTCTAAAGCTCAAACAATCTATAAAATGTCACCTTAGGTTCTGTCAAGGTGGCTTTTTAAAAAATGTTTTGTTTTTTCTAGTCAAAGGCATAAAAGACAAAGTTTAAACATACAGTATATACAGAGGCATCTGGGAAACATGCAGTTAACCTGTTCCTGATGATATTAGGGCTCTGGATGCTTCACAGGGAACTAATAAGTCTAGGATGATGTCAGATTTAGAATTCTATCCTTTGACTAAGGGGACGCCGGTGTAGTGATCTGAGGACCGTTGTGATGTGGTTGATCCTGGACCAGCTGCAGCTGCCTGATTGACTTTTTTGTCCTGTAAAGGCACCGTTACAATAATACGTTTTTCTGTGTCCTGTTTGGACAGAAAACACTTGATCCTTGCAATGTTCTGCAGGTGCTTGCACATGCACGTCCAGTACTCCGCATGGTTTTCTTTAGGTCTTTGCATCAGGCCACCTGCCACCAAGGCTCTCACAACTCCCCTATCTGGCTCTTTGTTGAATGTAACCGATTATATTTGTGCCCGGAGGGGCCAGAGAGACGAGGCCGTTCCTCCTCTGCATCCTTCAAAATAATAATCAGTAAAACGGCATGCAAATCATCCCTCGCTCCGTTTTTTTCAACATTCCTTTGGCTAATTGTGATTCTGCAGTTTGCTATGAACTAATAAAAACCCGACATGCTCTCTCACCCCCGATTCTCTGCGAGACATAAAATGAGACATCGGCCACAAACTCACTCGCTGAGGATTTTACGCTATATTTGAAAAGATGTCTGGCATTTTTCTTTCTTCTTCTCTGTCATCAGTGACTCCTCTTTGTCAGGCGGCGATCCACATCTCTGAGATGACCTGGCTCTTCTTTTATCTCACTATGCCCTCACAAATGGCCCCTGGAAATACCTTTATTAAGGTTGAATGGGTTGTCAGTGGAGAGAGATTTGTCTTTACTCATTAAGCGTTACCGTTTGAATTTTTTTTTTCTTTGGTTCCTGAATTTATTCATCGAGTATTTGTTTCTGCTCTGTTTTTGCACGATTGCCCCCCCCCTTGTGGCAAGAGTGAGACCTCCAGCTGGGCAAATGATGAAAGACGACCAGTGTCGCCCTCATTCCGCGGCTCACCAGGATATTTCATTGCTCCGTGTTAAAGTTTAGGGTGTGTAAAAGCGGCGGGAACAGAGCAGGAGACAGAATGAAGTGCGATGTTGAAATAGAAATAAAGAAAACCTCACCACGAAACTAAAGATTTAACCGTAATTGCAGCAATGCAAACGTGTCGTCTGTGATGTAATAGCGATCATTTTTAGACATTTCAAAATGTCAAAAAAGGGGAATAAGACTTGAAGGTGTTTTCTTGTTTGTAAAGTGTACTTACAGTACATTTGTTATAAAATATTTCCAACACTCTTTAAATCTGGACCGTTTCATTTTGGTCGCCTTGTAATTGTGTCATTTGCTGCCGCGTCTCCACTCCGGGGAAATGAAAATGGAGGCTTCTGCAGAACTTTGAGGACATTAGATGAGCGCCCACGACAGGCAACAACATGCACAGGAACTTCCTGAAACATCAGCGTAAGGAAGGAACTTGTCCGTCCGTGTGTTGTCTTTTGTTTATTTGCATTTTATTGTGCTTATTTGGCACTAAATGGATCTGAAGCTGAAGCTCTCCTCGTCTTTTCCCCCCTCCAAAACTGTATCTAAACCATGTGCATATTTAATCAGGGATATATTTATTTATTTATTTATTTGTTTATTTATCTGGTTGTATGTTAAGCAGACGTATTTGCCTGAAAGTTGTCTTTGGAAACTAACTCATGAGCAGTGATGCTCTGTAATCAGCGGATTGACAGAACAGACTCATCTAAAAAGATAAAACTTCATATATATATATATATATATAAACTATATACTGCTACTGCTTCAGTTAATCCGGAAAAGCAAAGCTGACATTAAGAGTGGACAGTCTGGAGGTCAAGATTGTGATTTAGCGCCCCTTTAAAGACCCGTCGAGGACAAAGACACAAATGACACTAGATTCTCTGCTGTGAGCTCTCGGCAGTTCAGAGGCCACGTCGAACTTAATTAAATTGTGTTAGACAGTAAAACTATACCGTAGCACTGGTGTGATGGTGTTTTTATGCACTGGGGGAGGGGGGATATTAAAGAGCAGCAAATTCAGCTGCTCTAATGCTGTGATGTGACAAATGTTTGAAGGTTTTTTAAAAAATAACTTATGTGAGACTTCTTCTCTGCACCCAACAGAGAAGAAGCCCTGCTGGGTGCAAGTTGAAAAGTCACCTGTGGTGGGAAAGTAAAACAGACGTGCGGCAAAGCATTTTTCTCTGTTTGTTCTTCTGGACTGGAATCAGATATTCTATACCATGAAAGACGAGAACAATAGCAGCAGATCCTCACTTTGAAAGTGCGAGAAATTACAAAAATCTATAGCGTCTGTGAGATCGAATTGTCCATTGTCTCCAAAAAGAAAACGCTTTCTTCTCTGCAAAACCGTCCTGTGGCGTTAACGAATAAAGAAATTGATCCACTCAAACAATACTCTGCATTTAACCCTTAACTCCGAGCGTATCGCAGACGACACATTTGCATCACCGTAATTACGGGACAGTCTGTGCTATTGGAAAAATTCCAACGGTTTCTGAAAGCTGAGAAGTTGCACATCAAAGCCCATGTGTGGTTATTACGGTAATTTCACTCGCGCTGCAGGAAGCCGGCGAATCAGCATCTTTGTCACCAGAGAGGCGAGAGTTGGAAAAACACCTGTACTGTACATAGTTTCCATTTTGTTGGCCAAAAACTCAAACAAATGTTATTTTAAACATGTTTTATGCTGTTCAAATGTCAAATTTAAATTGTTAATACACTACTTTAACATGATATTGTTATAAGTTATTCTGCAAAAAAATGGGCAAAAGCACTGACTCATATGACATTTTCTGGTTTAAATATGGTTAAAATAAGCCAAAAAAAAAGGCTTTGGTGTTTAAGTGTTAATAGAACAAATATCAAGTCAAAAACAGTTTGCCTCTCTTCTTAATCAACCATCTCAAAGAGGACCCTTCTGTTTCTTAATTAAAGAGGCAGCAACAGACAACTTTTGTGTGTCCCCAGCGTTTGCAGGTGTTATTCATTTGTTCACTGACTCGCTGAGTCGCTTGCAGCGGGGAGAATTGTGACATAATAAGCATCCTTGCCAAAAACACCCCCATCAGGCATTTGGCTTGTTAACTTGAACTTGGCTAATGAAGCAGCAGGAGGGGGGGGAAAGCCAGCAGTCTGTTAAATAGAGACGTAATTTAGCCACAAAACCCGACAAGAGTGAAAGCAGTGGCGCTTACATGTAAACGTGGGCGTTTCACTTTCAACATCAGAGTTTCAGCAGGTTTCTATAGCAGCGGTGAAACAACTCAAAATCAAGTGTAAATAAACAATCCCACACATTTTCCTTTAAACAGAAAAAGCAATGATGTTCATTTCACCGTCTTGCAACTTTGATTTAACTGAACTTTACTAATAACATTGACTTTTTATTACTACGGCGCCAAACCCTGATGTTTAGTGTCTTAATATTATTCATTTGCTGGCGGCCTTAGCGACTAATTAATTGAGGAAGGAAGTTGAAGTGGTTTAGCGCTTATGGTTTAAAGAATAAATAATTGAATAAATAACTGAACTCCAGCCTGTGGAGACTTTTGATTACACAAACGCTGGCACGTCAATAAAGTAAACATCAGAGTCGATTCTTCACGCTCACTCCTCATTTATTAACAATAAATCTCCGACAGAGTCGCTGACAAATTGAATCTTGTAAATTAAAACATAATAATGTATCAATTACTACAAAATCAAAGGGAAAGCGAACACGATATTGAAATTGAATGGAATATAAGCAAAAAACAAACAAATTTAGATTTTTTTTTATATTTAGTTCAGGGGAGAAATTTAAGTAATGTTTGCAGTTGGTTGTGTTGGGAGAGTAAAGTGTGAAATTGATCTGCACACCGTCTAAATGAATATTGGGGCCGAGGCAATCGTTCAATGAATTTTCAGTTGGTTAGCAAATTAATCGTCATCCATTTTTGAGTTTTCGGCTTCTGAAATGTGAATATTTTCTTGTTTATTTCAAAATCCTTAAAAAGACTGAAGAATTTGAACAAATTTAGACATTTAAGAGCATCATTTTCAGGTTTTAAAAAACACCGATCGTCATTTTCTGACATTTTATGGACCGAACGGTGACTCGATTAATCGAGAAAATAATTGACAGCTTCAGGACTTATTGATATATTATTATCATATATATATGTATATCACCGTTATCAGAGGCCATGGTGTAGTGGATAGAACTCGGGGTTCGAGAACCGGTCGGAACAAGGGCCTTTCTGCATGGAGTTTGCATGTTCTCCCCGTGTGTGTGTGCGTGTTTTCTCCAGGTCCTCCGGTTTCCTCCTGGATTAGTTAAACTGGACATTTTAAAACTGACCGTATGTGTGTGTGTGAGAATGTGTGTGAATGGTCTTTATGGGCGTGTGACCCCGCCTATCGCCCAAGGTCAGCTGGGATTGGCACAGCGTCTCAGTTGTTCCTTGGGTGATCTCTACTAAAAAGGCTGGTGTGGCGTGAAACTGTATTTAAATACCACCTGAAGGCACTGTGGTTCCTTATTTATTCGTACATGCAAGTTAAATATCAAACCTAATAGAAAACGTTATACTCACAGGCTTACTCACTATAAAAATCTGGTGCTTCATCATGACCTTCAAAGCAAGATGCATGCTTTCCCCCCCCGAATCCTTCCCTCCACCTTTATAAAGATGAACACATTATGTTTACTTAGCCAGGACCAGAAATGTAAAACCACCCTGTAACAAATCACACGGGGCCCCGACGCTGAAACAAATATTGGTTTTCCTGGCCCGAGCGAACGGTGGAAGAGCTTGTGAAAGCAGCATTTTTCCTAAAGCAATAAAGGCCAGACAGTCATGAAGACAGATGGAGGTTATCTCGCCGATCTTGCGTGTCCAACGGCGCGGGCCCAAATAAGGCCCCGCTGGGGAAGCCACAGGGGGAAACTCACAGAGGGCTCTCATTAAGAAGGCAGTAATGGTGTTTCACACACACACACACACACACCTGCCTCAGCAAAATGCAGCGTGGATTTGACAGAGAGAGAGATGCACACAGTCCATTAGAGGCGAGCCACAGCTTTTGTCCGCCTGCTGCTCTGCATCAAAGTTAATCAGTGTGCTGTACTCGGCCGCGACGCGTTGAGGATTATTGACAGGTGAGGCTCGTACATCAGCGGGCCTCTTTGTGCTCAAGTTGTAGGTTGACGTGTGGAGGGAGCATCTGCATAAAGAGCGCTAATGACACCCCCCTGTTAATGACGCCGGGTAAATGGCTCGTGCATCACGCCGTACAAAGAGTCTGGCCGTGTTTAGTGGTTGTACTACTCTACAGGAACGATGACTCTCTGTAAGGCACACTTTTCTTGTTTTAAGAGCAAAGAAATCTGACAATGAGGTAAAAAAAAAAAAAACTAGTACAAATTGTAAAATGCTTTAAAACTAGAAGAAAACAGGCCCCCAAAAAAGAGAAAATTCTGTCCTGATATTGCTCTTAAAATTAGATTATTCTGGTGTAGTGGTTAGCACTCTGGCCTTTACAGCAAGAAGACCAGGTGTAACAGGCCAAATGAACCCCTGCCTAGAATAAACTGTCCTAGGCCCCCCTCTTGTTTAAAGAGATTTTGATTGTATTTACACAGAATATTTACACTCACTAATATTTATAAACAGGAGCATGTGTTTACCCTGGAATAATCTGTGTTTTAGCCGAAAATAAAACATGTTCTTGAAATGACAAAATGTAGGTTATATAGAAGTCATCAAGTACTTTAGTAAGTTTCATACATTTATCCAAAACAAGTCTCTAAATACTAACAAACTTTTGACATGTCACATTTCTTTAGGGTGATATTGATGTGGTGGATTAAAATGTCCATAAAACCATAATATACACGGGTTTAATCTAGCGTATAGGCTGCTTTAACCCCGGGTTTATTCTGGACTGGGGGTATACTATGGCCTGTTTGACACCTTGAAAACAAGGGTCTTTTTGTTGCATGTTCTCCACGTGTGTGCGTGGGTTTTTTCCGGGTTTTCCGGTTTCCTCCCACAGTCCAAAAACAAGCAGATTTGGGGATTAGGGAAAATTGAACCCTCTAAATTGACCACTTTGTTTGTCTCCATGTGTGGCCCTGTGATGGACTGGTGAACTGTCCAGGGTGTGACCCCCCCGCCTATTGCCCTATGTCAGCTGGGATTGGCACAGCTCCACCCACAACACGTGTATATGTGGAGGATAATGCGATACAAAGTGGATGGAGATTATTCCTCTTAAAGCAAAATTTACTTACTTTCTTTTTAGGCCAAAAAAAAAACTAGAACAGTGTGTGTGGTGTAGATGTAATGTAGATAAAAGCAGATGTGGAGTAAATTAGCAGTCACTCAACATTCAAGTTCACACAAACTTGTCACTTACTCCTTTACTAGTTTCATAATTAGCTTTTCTTTTTTTTTCTTTTTTTTACCTGACACATTTTCCCCTCTGTTCAGTCGGTGCATTCTCATGAGGCAACATCAACATCTATTTAATTTTCCGCATCAGCGACTCATATATTATGAGGCTATTACAAGTTCAGCTCCGGCATGCCTTTATTCGAAGGCGGCATTTTTTTTTATCTCCGCCTCTATTTCCAGCCTGCGTCGTGCAGATTATGTAATTCCACAGCCTGCCTCATCCTCAGCAGTGAGATGGGTTTGAACCTGCAGAGCCAGAGTGAGAATCCCCCCCAACCCCCCCCCCCCCCCCCCATGTATGTGGGGCTCTGATGCCGCTGCCACCACCAGCATAGTCATCTCCCCATTGTTGTACTTGGTGACACGTGGTCTCACGGTTAAGGCAAAATGTATAATGTAAGACGAAAAGACAAACCGAGACAAGAGCGCAAGTGTGAGTCAAAAAATAGGAAGTCCAAAAATACCTGGGGAAACACAGGGAGCAGGAGCACGAGGGGCAAGAACAGCAAAGCAGCACATAGATAAGTTGAACAGATCATCAAAATGGAGCTTTTTGCCTATCAGCATTTGTTAAGCATTGTTGTCCAGTGGTGTACATGAGCTGAATATTGACGTTATTAACCTGCACCACTGCAGCGCTCAGCAAAACCAGGGTATAACGGACAATCGCTGTCCTCTTGAGCTAAATCTCACCCACGAATTTGCTGAAATAGCTCCCGTTTCTGAATTCTGTGCTCTGGCATGCCGTTCACATGCAGTAATATGATCTGTAAACAATCGTACAAGACACACGTGAATCACATCAGCCGATTACATTGGAGGTGGAAAACAGGACAAACACAGGAGGTGAAACTTGACGAGACGCAAGGAAAACAAATGTGGTTGTTTGTCTTTTTTTTTTTAAAGAAAACTTTTTAAATAGTTCAAAACTGTATTTTAACATGCACTAAATTGCCTGATATTGAAAGTTATTCTGGACAAATTGGCAAAAGCACTTACTCATAGGACAAATTTACATTTTAAAATCATTGCCTGATTTATTCGTTGTTAACAGTAGCAGAGGTTGCCCTGTGCTTCACTTCTCTACATTTTCCGATTGGAGATGAACTTCCGAATGAGACCATGAGATGGTGCTGTGTGTCTGACCTGGGATCGTGTTTACTAGACGGGAAACAAATGCATGATGCTGAAAGACAAGGTGCACATAAAAGCTGTGATCACTGACTCAGTAGCACTGTTGAGAAACACAGACCAGCTCTGTGCTCTTTCTGATTTATATCCTTTTGCGCTTCTGCTGAAGCTGTACATGTTTATTTTACAAGTGCATGTGAGACTGCAGCTTTTTCTTTTTTAAGTCCTTTACCCACTTCTATCCTCTTCGCCTCGGATAAGAAATGCACCCATACTGCTTAGCATTCACCTGCCGTGCACCGTGACTCAGCTTATCTTTAGTCTGCACGACTGATAGGGCCTGCAGTGAAGAACAGGCCTTTGCAGGAGATTTACATCACTTTTTTTCACCCCTTGGACGCCGAGGAGGCAACGTCACCGGCGTACGGGGCAGCAGAGCGGGCCGGGGACCCGTGAAGCATTCAATCTGTGTGCCATCACAACGCATCAGCTCGGTGCTTCGCAGTCCTGCTCGGCAGGCAGGCACACGCGCGCGCTCACGCACACAAGATGGATATTTGAACAGGGTTTTAGCAGCCTGCCTAAACACTGCAAAGTCAACACAAGTGGAGTAGGAGGCTAAGTTTGAACAGGCTGCCAATTCAGTGTCAAGCATTGGAAGAATAATTGAAACAAGGCAGGAGCAGCAGCAGAGACAGACGGGCAGCATTTTTACTGCATATCAGGGTCATAATTAGCTGGGAGTGACGAGAGAGTGATTCCCAATGATTCTGTTTGCCTGGTTTCTTTATTATTAGATGATTATTCTCCCTCTTTTGGTGTTGACCTCCTCTTAAAATCTCTCAACCTAAACTTTTGGCTTGTTTGGGATATTCTTGTAGCTATTTTCTACCACTTTATCCTCCACCAAATGCAGGTAGAGAGACATCATCATTTAATTTCCTATTTTCTGCAACTTTCTGCAACTCCACAGGAGATAAACCCAAGATGACAGATCAAAGGCAACAGTGAATTTTTAGAGGGCAGATCAAAGGCAACAGTGAATTCTAGAGGGCAGATCAGAGGCATCAGTAAATTATTAGAGGGTAGATCAAAGGCAACAGTGAATTTTTAGAGGGAAGATCAAAGGCAATCTCCTCCATTTTGCATAAAACTGTGTATTAATGCACAGTCATGAGTCATTACACACGCACACACACACAAACACGTAGACTTTTCACAGATGCCCCGTAGAGTTTGTGTATAGATGCACATAACTTTATATTGCAATGATCAGTGTTCCCTACGTATTATTCACTGCCCACAATTTATTATTCATAGCTTCTATGACCACACGTTGGAATTTTCAATATTCGTGTACCTAGACCTCTCGCATAATTGCGGCCATTAATCACACAGGGACACCCTTTATTACTGGCCGGCGGTGCAAAGCAGTGACCTGAGTCAGCATATATTGATGACGTCCTATTTGAATGCTTTAATTATTAATAAAGCGTGTTAAACTAGCTAGGGGATTTCCTCAGCTGAGAAGAAGAGCGGGCAGAGTGTAGCAGCGTCGGAGCCGCAGCTGAGTCGAGGACAAAGGCCGACGTACACCTTGTAGGGTCCTCTCTGTTTCTCTCTGCTCAGATTTACTCGTCCTGAGGAGCAAAAAACAAAAACAAGTGTTTTGTTCTCTGACTGATAAGAAAAACACGGATCTTTTCTGATTTAATCTCATCTTGCTAGACCAGTCAGGTTTGGTGTTTCTTCCCTCCTCCTGGTGTGGGAATTTGGGAAAATTGCTGAGGTGTGACGGAATAGTTTTTTTTTACAGACACACGCTCACACGTCATCCTCTGACAGGTTTTTTTTGTAACTGAGAAAACATGTACTGTGTGTAAGGGGGAATATGAGGATCTGTCACTGCCATTCATCCTCCATGCTGGCCAGAGGCCAAGAGAGGAAGGGAGTACAAGGGATGAAAAGTGTAGCCTTGAATACAGGTTTTTCTTTTGTTTTACAGCAAAATAATAACTCTCTGGTATTCTCTTTTCTCCAAACATCTTTCACAGCGTGATATGCCTATAAATTGTATATAAGTGGAATATTCTAGCCTCAAAACAAACTCTTGTTTTGAAGTCTCAGGATTAGCAATTTGACTGGTGCACATTGGACGATCCAGTCACATTGGTGTCAACTCATACTGTGCTTTATTGTCTATTTTCCTCTAAATGGGAACATAATTTACAAAATTAACATGCTTACTGACATAAATCAAGTGAGCAGCAGGCTTATTTCCCCCCAAATTTCCCAGAATTAGTTTGAAACCTCACTTTTCAAACCAAAATACTACATTCACTTATATTTTCAGTCTCCACGCTGAAAGGGTGTCGGTGCAAAGAAACCTGAAATGGATCCCAGGCTTTGTCACTCACACCCTGACAGTGTTTGTGTAAAATGCCTCCTCCTTTTGCCCCTCTTAAACTTTCTTTTACTTCCATGTCATCTCATGTCAACTCCTTTCCTCATGGGGGAGCTGTGATCTCTTATTCCAAGCCACGTTAGAATAAAATGCTGGTGTCTTAGAGCTGCTATATTTGGCACCTTATGACACTTACTCGCACACATATATTACTTTTGACCCGTGGAGGGAAATCTTAATTGCGAGAGGGTGATCTTTTGACCCGCCCACTCTTTGTTTTTTTAGACAGTGCCGGCACTTGTGTGGCAGATAGAGTGGCCCAGTTATCACGCCTGGCTAAAATATGAAATTGAAGGATTATAGTAAGTCCCGGCAGAGTGGTTGTTCTCTCCACTGCTGTACTATGGATTTCAGCATCGCTCTCGACTGTCTCCACTGCCGACATAAACGCTGGAAATCACTGGATTTAGAAAAAGGGAAAAACAGTGTATGTGTGTATTTGTACACAATCTAATTAAGCGAAGCCCTTTGCCCTCCGTTTCTCGGGCTCTTCTAACAGATTAATCCTTTCGCTTCAAAGCAGACGCGGCCAGAACTCCTACAAAAATGGTCTGTTGTGTTGTAATACTGTTGGAGTCATGCTGTCTGGTTTGCCTGCTGCCATTTGGGCTGTGAGAGGAACAGGCGGATTGGCATGAGGGCGCATGGGAGGGAGAGAGGGAGGGGGAGAGTTTGCGGGAAGAGGAGGAGAAGGACGAAAGACAGACTGTGTGGAGGAAGGCAGGTTCCTCATGCACAGCCCAGTGTTTTGGACGGTGGCTTGGAGAACTGGCGCAGAGCCTATAAGCAATAACGAAAAGACACACTTTATATTTGACATAGTAGCGTCGTGTACGTCCCATATAACCATTAGTAGGTTGTGTGAGTCCTGACTTCTCAACCACCTGGAATGATATTTAAAAAACCTATTTGGGCATTTCTATCATTCATCAATGGCTCTCTAGTTCAAAAAACACACCAATCAGCCACAGGATTAAACCCACTTACCTGTTGAATTGCTGTAGTCGACTAAAAAACACACATTACCAATGATGCTGCTTCTACCGGGGTGAAATTGATCGTTCATGTGCAGCAGCAAGGAGATTTGCCGATGTTAGAGTGAAGTTGTAACTCTGTAACAGGACAAAGGAAAAAGAATATGCACGAATATGCCTTTGTCACGGGGACACATTCCATTTTTGTATCCGTCTCCCCGAGCCCGAGCAGTCGTCTGGTACGCTGTAAAACCCTGAAATAGAAAAAGCTGAATAAAACTCATTTTTATTATCTACAACTGTGCCTCTTCCTACTGTGATATGTCAAAAATATGTTCTGTGAAAGCGGCTCCGCAGAGCCATCAGGAAACAACAGCTGTTCAAGATCACACATATCATTTACTATAGTTTTTTTTATATATATATATATATATATATATCGTGCAATGTACAGTGAGTAACTGAGCTTTTAGACTCCCTCTTGTCACCATCATTAAAATAAACACATCAAATTTCCTCGACATCATTTAATGTCTATGCTTAAACTGAAGCAGCACAAAAAAAGCCTTTCTCTCACCATTCTCATTCCTTCCATACACCGAACCACTTCCTGTTGTTCCATTACAGTCCTAATAATGTAACAGTGGGTGTCGTCACTTTCAAAACTACCTTTGTACAGACGGACGGTTCGTGAGCTCCTGTGTGAATTAGTCCTCTGCTGCAGGAGAGCTGTATGTTAACTCTGACTGCTGGGTTTTTTATATCAGAGTGATATGAGTTTTCACTCTTTAGTGTTACAGTAATTCATCATGAGCGGTTTACAACTTACCTTTGTACCATTATGGGTTGATGAATTGGACCTGAGCTGCTGGAATTTCAGTGAGACACCCAGAATGAAGGGGGACAGTCCCAAAACCGGTGGTGGTCGTGAAATGCTTTAAAATGAAAATCACTGTGCAACGAAATGTAGTGGACATGCCATGTTTGACTTGGTATTTATACACCTGTATTCAAATGGCGACCCGAGGGCCACATGCGGACCATAGACACCAGAAAGGACAGGGTTTGATAGCAGTGATAGTTTTTTGTGTTGTGTTAAAGGCAGTGTGAGATGTTTGTGGGTCGTAAATGACATAATTATGTTTATTTCAAAGAGAAACAAAGGCTAACATTGTGCCCCTGAGATGAGAAATGCATTTATTTTTTTTATTTAAAATAGTTACAGCTAATACCGTGCACTTTTTTCTTTTTACCCACTTTGAGGTGTACGAAGGACAAGTGTGACCGAAATAATTGAATTGCTAGTTCTTTTATTGTCTTATTGGACCAGCTACTGTAAATGTCTTGGTTTGAAAATGCATTCCCATCTGAGTTTGTAATTGAATAGTCCTGGAGAAGCATTCCAACATTTGAATCACACGGCGGCCACAGAGCGCTGTTTCTTTTTATTTGTGTCACATATCTAATGACAGCCCCGTTAGCCGTGCTTGACTTTGTTTATTCTTTGCTTGTGCGATGTTGAAAAGGAATACTGCAACGCTCTGTAAAAATAAAAATGAAAGAAAGAAAAAAGCTGAATCTCATAGACGAGCGGCGACAAACTCTGAACATGCTGAATAATGGATGAACTGTGGTGTTGTGATGTTTCGCCGTCTGATATTCTTCCAATTTCCTCCTGAGATTCTTGGTGAGAAACAAACAGGTGCTACCAGGCTTTAGTTACCTGTACAGTGGATTGAGGATAATGGTTTTTTATGAACCTAGGACATGGATTTTGGCAGATTTTTCATACTGTTTTTATAGCACAAGTTCTTTTTCCTGCAGCCTATGAAACGGCTCAATACTCATGTGTCTTCTTTTTGAGGCTGACATCAGCAAAATGTGCAAAACAAATCCCTACTCATGACCTTTATCACTCACCCAAACAAATAACCCCACCCCTGTTCAGTTCACACAGCAGTATAATTATTATGGGGTAGGGCAGCGCCATCCTTGTTAATTCCCAGCTCTCTGTATTTCCTCCATGTCTCTGACTTTTGATTCCATGCACACGTAATGGAAGTCATATAATACAGTCGAGGGCTGTTACTCCATCACTGTCATACCCACAATCCCAGCAAATTAGCTCCCCCTCAGCTATCATTGCTGTGGCGTGCTACTCTAAATATCAAATGGCTCTACTAGACGGGAAACCTAAACTTGATTGCTTTCTTTTCATCTCAACCTTAGTCCGGCAATCAGCTGAAATAACAATTACAACTTTTAGGCAAAGCCCCTGAGCTTGTTTACAAAGCTGCGTGGATGTAGTACATCCCACTGACGCAGACACGTGGGCTTTAACACAAATATGTGCTGGAATATGAGTTTTTTTTTTAGTGTGATGCAGGTTGATATCCTGTTTCTCACCATGGCGACACATGATTTAACCTTTCACTTTTTTACCTTGTACTGTTCTCTCATACTTCTGTACATGACTAACTGTGTGGAAGTACTGTATGTGGGAACTAACCAACTCGTTATCAGACTGCAAGCAGTCAAATTCAAAGATCCTCAAAACGGCACAAATCATGTACAGAGCACTCCATCAAAAAGTACCGCACAGGTAGTTTCAGTCGGGGGAAAGCAATTCTGGTTTATGAGGAATACGAATATTCCTGGTAAACCTCTCACAACTGAAGGAGTCAGTTTATGGAATAACTGCAATTAAATGAAATCATGTGTAACAATAATCAAATAATATACTAAACAACAAACAGGATGGAAATATGATGATGGAGACTCCCATTTGTACTGTTTTTTGATTGTAGGATTTTTTTCATTTCATGTCCGACCATTAACTGGTTGTTCCTGTATGGGTGCATGCATTATTCTCTTTAATTTAATATAATATTGACATCGACTGTGGGATATACTGACTATTCATATAAAACATAGAAACATAAAACAGGAAAGGGGGGTTTAGGCCTATTTTTTATTAGTATTTAAAGGAGTATTTATTTGATTTATTACAATTTCCTCTGTTTTTCTTTCCTTATTTTCTATCTTCATGTGTCACGCACAGGCCCTCAAATGTACACAAAAATGTAAAACAGCTATAGGAGGAGGGATTGTTTTCTGCACATTACAGCACAGGATCCCACTACACGACTAAGAAGGACAACACCTTCTCCATGTTCTCCGCAAATATGCTCTATTTAACAGGAAGGAAGGTGACATTTCATCGCCGACGGCATAGAAGCCACATATGTGCGTGGTTCCGCCCGCAGTAGGTCAAAGTAATTTATTGCGAGCACCCTTTGCTTTAATTCTCTTCTGTAAACATCCACAGATGACCCCCCGAATCTGTCTTTGTGTTGCACTGCACCAGGTGCAGGGTTTGGCGCGCGGAGGCGGCGTTTTCTGCACGAGGGGGGCCTGTGAAAGGAGCGTGAGTCACCTGCTAATTATGAGAAATTAATTGCTGCTCTGATTGAGGTCTTTCATCTTGTTCAATGCAGATGCAGGTGTGAACAGATGCAGATCAAATCGCCGTGACTTTCTCTGTCGACGTATACGCAGTTGCGTTATTTCTAACTGCAGGCGACGTCGCTTTGCATTCGTTTTTTCAGACGATTATTCAGTAACCACTCAGTTGTTTTCTCATCCCTGATCCCTGCAGTCGCTGTTGCTACACCTGTCAGGATTCCTGCTCTCTCTCACACACACACACACACACACACACACACACAGAGCTTGTGCATTTTATAATGATGATGATTTTGTTGGGAGATCTTATCACATTAACTCCCTGGCTGGCAAATTAAAGCTATTTTTTCTCGGGTTAATTGACAAGGCTGTCTCCGCTGACTTTTTAATGAGGACTTAAATATAAAACACACATTTTTCATGTCACACGCACGCACGTCATGCTGAGACGACAACTACCGGGGCAAAGACGTATTACTTACCTCTGCCAAGGACGTTAGGTTTTCAGCTGTATGTCCGTGTGTTCGCAGCATAACTCAGAAAGTTAAGGATTTTAATTACATTTTTTTGGGGGGATGTAGGTCACAGCCCAAGAAAGACATTATTAAGTTTTAGTATTGATCCAGACATGGATACTGGATTCAGGATTTATTTTTTATACGTATTTTTTTTTTTTTTTTTAACCTTGAGAGATAGGGAAGAGTTTGGAGTGTTGTGTTGAATGTTCAGCATCTAAACCTACGTGCTGTTTCCTTGTCGTTTCAAATCGTTTGCTTTTGGTTTTGAAACGATGTAACCAAGTGAAGAAATCCTAACCAGTTCTGACAGTGGCTGATTAGTTTTGCTGTGTCGTGCGACTTCCTTGATAAACATTTGTGTCCACAGTGACCCCAACATTGAAAATCACTGTCTTAATTCATTTGGTATCATAGAGATGAGACCAGTGTGGGAATTATTCAACGGCACAATAGCACGTCCACTCGTGTGCATAATTTCCCTGATTTGTTCTTTATTGAGCTCCCGATTCCTCTTCCCATCCGAATGAGGTAGTTCACACTCATTAAAATCCATGCAGCGCGGCTGCTCCGAGGCCCTGCCTGCGAACATGAAGCGATATTGAATTTCAGGGTAACCACAATTCTTCTTCATCCCGCGCCTTCTTTTCATTAAGTCCAGCTTTGGCTGCCACAACCGCGACCACAGCTCGGGCAGTGCAATAATCGGGCCGGCGCTCGCTCTGTAATGTGTCTCATTTCCGCTTTCGCCTTCCACTTAGTGTCATGTGAAGTCATTTTTTTTATCTGTCACGAATAGGAATAACACCGCTCCTGACAGAGGCTTTTGTCACCATTAGGGGCCGTCCTTTTCTGAAGGTTTGTGTCAGATTAAAGGAGGAGTCATTGGTGCCACAGTGTCATTGAGGATGCACATTTTCAGTCTCTGGCAGAGGGACAAAGTGGCCCCCGGAGAGTTTGCAGGAGCAGCAAATGCAAGTGTGTCGTAGCATAAAATATGCTTCCTTCTGATGTTTGACAGTTTTCACCATTATTTGTTTTTAAACCCTTTTCTTGTCGCCACCTTCCTTTCCTGATTTTTTTTAAGAAGGTTCCATGTTCAATATTCAAATTGCATGGATGTGACGAGGAGGGAGACACGAGGACAACATGCTACATCACAGTATATTATATTGTATCTCATTTGATTTAATTTGCCTCTTTTCCTTTGGCAAAGTGAAAGGTATTCGGATATGAATAGAAGGAGGAGAGTATTAAGTACAGAGTAAAGTTTAGTGCATGGCTTTATCATATAAACCTGTAAAGTAATCTGTTTTGAAAGAATCTATTGATCCCTATTTGAAAGTCCTATTCATGCCATTGTTACCGAATCAGTGTAATGAAAACAGGAAATGAAGGAATGAAGGAAATGTCATATCAGGTCGCGTCAGTGACGGCAAATGAGATGCAGCTTTAACAAAATGCCTATTTTGCCCCCCCGAGACAAAATGGCAAAATGTGTATTTCCAACAAGGTGACACCGCGGGGGACATTTTATTTTGAAATCCAAGTCAACAACATGTGTCGAGGGCAAAGGGGCCGCCAGTCAGTCGTGCTGCTGCGACTATAACCGCCCATCAGTGGTGGAAATAACGAGACCGTGCAAGCTTGCCTTTTTAATGTCTCATTTCCTGTCATCTCTTACACCCAGAAGATTAACCGGTGTGACCTCTGCGAGGGAAAGTGGCAGTTGAATGAGTAACTTTACTTGAATGTGCTGACTGTTTATCATATTTTTGATGATGCCACAGGGGAGGAGGGAACGTTACCGGGGCTGATTTACACCTTTGATGTGTCCTGGCCATAAATATTTGCCCTCCAACTTGGTGTTTTTCACCAGCTAATGATTTAGATGAATCAAAGTCAGGCAAACTGCTGAAGGTCTCTGTTCTGCTGCCACAAAGTGACCTGCTGAGTCAGGAATGGGCGAATGCATCATTTACAACGCTCAAACTTAGATGTCCAGTTAGATGGTCATCATATTTGCTGTTTTTCTTCTTCATGTAGGGAAGTGTAATTGGTTGGGCTGCAACTAATCAAGGACTTGTTTGGTCCATAAAATGTCAGAAAACCTTGAAAAATGTTGATCAGTGTTTTACCAAAATGATTCAGTTTTTCATGATTTCTTTGTTTTATCGAGCAAAGAAACCAAAAAAAAAATTCACATTTAAGAAGCTGAAAAAATCAGAGAGATGAGGAGTGTTGCCTCTTGCTGTAACAATATAAAATGTGTCTAGGACTGGATTGTACATAATAATCCTTCACAGCTACAATAAAAACAACACATGATGACAAAATAACACTCAAAGCGACCAATACATACACTATACACTTATTATAAATACTTTTTTTGGAAGCCCACATGAATAAGTTTGGTAAACACTAATTTCGATTTAGGCAAAGTGCAAACAAAACAGCTTTATCAAGATTGCTCGGATGCTATGACGTTGCCTCCTGTATGTGTGCGTGTGTGTGTGTGTTCTACACATGTTTTACCTGTTTACCATGCACTTGCAGTAATAGCGCTGTCGCTCACACGTTTGTTATAACCTTCAGGAAAATCAATCACGCTGCTTAATGCAGCCGAGTAATAATCACCCGCTCACAGTGGTTTCTCATGCTTCTCCTGAACTGCGAACAGAACAGCCTGGCATATTCAGCTCATTGTTTTTCCCCCGTACAGCCGAAGGAGGCATCATTCGTCAAGTCTCACGTTGACCCAGTGAGTGTGCGGGGCGGCGGTGGCGGCTGACGGTGTAAGAGTGACAAACTCGTATGTGGGGGTGTGTGTGTGCAGTTCCAGCCCGGGGGTTGATGTAAAAGAGACAGACCCCCCTTCAGACGCGGACACCCTCCTATGTTTTCCTAAAAACGGCCGTAAATGATTCAAACACCATGGAGCTGTTTTATTTCCCAACGTGGTGCAGTCAGCTAAATGTGGATCGATGCACTCCACCGTAATGTAGACGTATTATGGCGCTGTTTGTGTGAGAAATCCTTGTGAATAATGTGGGCGATATCACCTTGAACAACCACAGCAGTAGGTTCAGTGGTTATATAATGGTTACACACACACACACACAGAGCATTTACACTAACAAAACATAGAGGCAAATGAGATCAGAGAAAGCAGATAAACTCGGAGATCCATTATTGTGACTGCAAGCAGAGCCAGATATACCAGGAATACAGATCCACTATTAAATTAAGTCTGGATTAGATTTGTCTGATAGAGTTTGATATTTCCTGTTGGATGCATTTAATGTCAGAGTGGTTTAGCAGCTTGGACAGTGTGTGCAGGTAATGCACGCCACTTTTATTACTACAGTGTTATCCATGTCTTTGTGTGTGCTCGGTTTGTTTTGGATGTGTGGGACATATAATAGCAAAGTTTTAAATTTGGCCGTTACGAACTGCTAATTGTTTCGTTCTGTCTGGAAGATAAACAGATGAGGAGGATGAGGACTAGAGAGGTATCATTTTGAACCATATCAACCATTCCCCTCTCTGACCTCAAGACATTTTTCACACCAGAGAACTGCTGCTCGTTGGATGAACCCTAAAGAAAATCCATCCCTGTAGATCAGTAGTTTCTGAGATACTCAGAGCAGCCCATCTGTCACCAACATCCATGCCACGTTCAACTTAAGTACACGTAAAAGTACTGGTCTAAAAATGTACTCAAGTTAAAGTCAAAAAAGTAGCTTGTTTGAAATATATTTATTAAAAGTTACTTAGTTACTTTTTAACAAGGTTGAGGTTCTTACTTCTCACATTAATTGTTTTTAATTAAAGGATTAAAGGCAGACCTCTACAAATTAAAGTGCTGTCAAAATAAAATATGTAAACACATAATGTATCAGTCAAAATGGGTCAAAGGTCACAAAATCTTTAACTGTCCTCATCATTCACCTGTCCTCATCTTTCACCTGTCCTCATCACTCACCTGTCTTCATCACTCATTTGTCCTCATCACTCACCTGTCCTCATCATTCACCTGTCCACATCACTCACCTGTCCTCATCATTCACCTGTCCTCATCACTCACCTGTCCTCATCACTCACCTGTCCTCATCTGTCCTCATCACTCCCCTGTCCTCATCATTCACCTGTCCTCATCACTAACCTGTCCTCATCACTCACCTGTCCTCATCATTCACCTGTTCACATCACTCACCTGTCCTCATCTGTCTTCATCACTCACCTGTCCTCATCACTCACCTGTCCTCATCATTTACTATTTTGTAAATGATGTGTTTTTGTGTGACGTCGTTACACATGAAACACATTATTTTAGTTTATCTGTAAATCCATGGAAGATATCTGAATTCTCATTTCCTGCAATGCTATTGCGATTTTAAATGCAGCTCTCCACACAGGACCACACACACACTCAACAGTGGGTTCTGCTCCATGTATGTGCATCATTTAAAATGACAGGCTGCATAGGAAACGTCCATCCGATCTGACAATTCTCATAAGATGTCGTCGTGTTTTTTTTGCGCGGTGTTTAGCCCTCAGCCTTTTTGCGAGCATGTGCGATAAGGCTGGATGGTGAATGACTGGGATGAATAGTTAGCAGCGGCTGCAACCTCATTACAAGGACGAACCACACAGAGCAGGAGGCTCATATCTCTGGCGCAGGCCCCACTTTGCTGTTTCCAATTTGAATAGAGAAGGGAATAATGCTTAAAGCCTTTCCCTGTGTGAGTATCAGCTTGTATGGGACAGCAGCCCGTGAAATGAATATTCTGGTGAAATGAGATTTGCTATACAGAGAGAGGAAGGCCCTGCATTTTCTAGCTAACTGAGAAGCAAGAGGGACGCGAGAGTAGAGGTACTGTACTGTATGTGCGGCACGGCTCGGGATATCATCATATCTGAGAGAAGAAGAACGACGTGGAAGATGCAGTAACAGTAACATGAGACAGAACAGATTAGACTGAGTGAGCAGGTTTTCTTTTGCATGAAATGCATTTCCAAAACGATTAATACTCGTATCTCTGAGGATTTTAATTGGACGTCTCTATGAATATTTGGATGGATCAAACGCCAACCGCTCCTCCCAGAGGGCCGTCGCATTCTTCCCACGTTAAATCGCTCCGCAAAGCCAATGCACCAAAATCATTTTTGCAGGTTCCCATGGGCTAAAGTGTTGCTGCTCCTTCTCCAAGAGAGCGAATTAACTCTCTTTTCTGTACAGTATCGTCTCAGAGTGATACACTTTGACATTTTAACTCTGCAGTCATTTGTTAAAACACTGGTTTGTCTTTCATTCAGAAGGTTGTGGGGTTCAATCCCTCCCCCCCTCCTCTAGTCTACATGCTTGTGTGTCCCTGGGCAAGACGCTTGACCCCAAGTTGCTCCCGATGGCTGTGCTGGCAGTGTGTGAATAGGTGTGACGGACGTGTGATAGAAAAATCACTGCACATATACAGTGCCGTGTCGAGTGTGAAGCAGCTGTGAGTATGCGACGTAATAGATGTCTGATCAGAGGTGGGGTTTCAAAACTAAACCTGTTGCAGTTATCATAATGACAGTGATGTTAATAAGGCATTTCCTGTGTTGCTTTAATGCTTTTAGGTATCAAAAATCAAAGACCGTACTTTCAAAGCAAGTAAGGTGATACAAAGTAGCACAAAATCAGGAAGGATGGACATAAAAAGGCTTTATTTTAATGGCTACATCGTCTTTAAAAAAAGAAACAAAGATGTTTTGACCAGAGGTCTGCATCAGGGCTACATCCAGAACACAAATTACACAAAAGCAGCTACTTCAGTCGATCAATGAGGTCACGCGAAGCAACAGTGAAGCGGGATGATTTAAAGCATAATGAGGGGAAAAAACTGAAAACAAATCCATGGATAAATAAGTTTAGAAATTCAAAGTATAGTGTGTAAAATACAACAACAAAGCACAGAAGTGTGTCTGTCGTGGCCTGTTGTAAGAACATGGTGTGCTGACACGATTGCGGATATAAATATAAAAAGGCTCATTTTGGTCTAATGAAAAACACAAATTCATACAATCAGGTGAATGTGCACTCATAAATATGAAAATAGAATATAGAACAATTATGTTATCTTCGTTTCCTGCCAAATTAAAATAAGTTCACCTAAATTTTACACAAGATATTGTGAGAGCGAATGGTTGCGTGTCTCTATATGTGAACCCGTGATGGACTGGCGACCTGTCCGCGGTGTTCCCTCCCCACCTATCGCCCTGTGTCAGCTGTGATTGACACAGCGCTCCCTGCGACCCTCATGTGGAGAATAAAGCGGTAAACGATGAATGGATGGACCTTTAAGACGATTTATAAGCAATCAATCCAGCTGGACTCAGCCATAATTTAAATCCAGACAGCCTCTATTCTGTCACCTTATTATTATTATTATTATTTTTTTTTTTTACTTAACTGAGGCGACGATCAGTGTACTCACCCTTCTGATGAGGGGGAAATTAATATTTTCCCAACGTGCTCGTAAATCTCCACTCCACCTGGTCGAGCGCTGTCAGAATGCATGGCGGTTACAGCTATAGCTGGCTCTCTTGACCGAGATTATAGATCTGATGTGACAGCTGCGCTGTTGTGTCTGTCACTGTTAATTATTGAAAGATCGTGCCGCAGCTCTCGAGCAGCTCTGCCAAGCAACCTTGGGCCCTGCTGGGGCCTAAAATACCACCCACACGATTGGACGGTCACGGTACTCGCTTCAAGCTGGTGTGCAGTGAAGCTCCAGCATGCAAATGATGCCACTCACCTGAGGAATTCTGCCTGTACATTAAAGATACAAGGTGATCTCACATCACCGCTACCAATTCTCTACTCAGTTGCTTAGCTTTACATTTTATTAGACCAGCTGTCATAGAAACCAGAAAACATTAATATTTTAGAAATCTTTCAAAAACTTCAACTGAATTCACCTTTTTATGCCCAAATTTGAGCCGAACTCAGAAATCAATGCAGTAATTAAACTTAATGATCAAGTATATAACTACATTTTGACATCTCAATCAAGAAAATAATAATGTGCGTCACTATTTTTCCAGTGTTTTTGTAAAACAGTGAATTTGAAAATTCATGGCTAACATGACGACTTGTTGAACACCGAACCACTGAAGACATCTGACAGTTGATTCAGTGCAGTGTCTCACATTGTGATATATACAGTTTATATTGAACCTTTGTTGTATTGCTTGAAGAAAATGGAATTGCTTTGTAAATTGCTAGTGAATTGTGCTCATTTTTATTTACATTTTACTACAGTGTCTGCTCGTATCCATACATTACGTTATTGGTGATGCTTTTTCATATCTTATATTATCTTCTGCATTGACGTCTAAAAATAGTGTCCTGCTTGCACACTGTTGTTGGTTGCACAAGAAAAGCGAAAGACAGATCCACGGGGACACTGGAGGAGAATCATGGTGTATTGGGTGTCATGCAGGAGAGGGATGGCACTGTGCTAGTGGAGAAAAGTCTGCTGGGTGCAGCCTCTCATTTGTTTATTTTCCTCTCTTAACTGTTCATGTGCTTTGGTAAATGCAACGGCGATGATGCTCTTAGTCCAGGATCCAGACATCCAGTCCCAGATTTTTGTTCGAGCCTTACTGTTGGATCCAGCAGCAGCAGCAGCAGCAGCAAATGCCTGTTTATCCTGCCTCTCTCTCTCCTCTCCTCTCCTCTCTGCTCCCTCTCCCTCTCTCGCTGCGCTCCACTCTGGTCTTGCTGCAGTGGATGGTCCTCACGGTGTTTGCGCTCACAACTCATCTCAGTGGAGGAGATCCGAGCATCCTCAGTGTCATTTTTCTTTACCTTTTTGCAGCGCTGGTAAACCCCTGCCACCTCCCTAGGGTTTCTGGATAAATGTGAGGGCAAAGTCTTAAGATAGAGAAGAGAGAGAGAGAGAGAAGGGAAGAGATCAGGAAGTCTTTCATGCAACATCTCCTACACACATGACTGTGTGATGTTCCACCGTCTCTGGATGACAGAGAAGCTCGTGCTCTTAGATGCCTCCTGCTTTTAGACTCGGTGCCAGGTAAGTTCTCCCTCTGGCTTCCCATTTTTCCTCTGCATTATATGTAGTGATTGGCAGAGGAGTGCCTTCAAGCTTGTTCCCCCCCCTGAGGGGGGCTAAAATGTTCTTATGACCGGATATCATGACTGGGGTTGTGTGCAAACTGCTCCAATCCAGCATGTAGTTAACCTAAGGCATGCGTTAATGTGCAAACCATGTGTGTTTTCTGTGTATTTTTTATATTTTTTTTTAAGCCCCTGCAATAAATTCAGTTTTACTGCAGCAACTTGAAAGCGTTTGCTTTTTCAAATAGTGAGGCAGGATTTAGCTGTTGTACATGATTTGCATGTCATTGGGTATCAGGGAGTGGTAGTAGATGTCCCAATGTGTATCTGGGTCTCTCAGTGTTTACTGGGGTGGAGGGGGGAGTGGTGATGGAAAAGAAAAAAAAAAAGTGCAGCATTTTCTAACCCCCCTTTTTTCGGGGGAAACCCCTAAGACACAGTGAACGTGTGAGTGCAGGGCAGCACAGATGATCACAAGGAAATTCTGTGACGGTTACAATGGAAGGTGCGCTCTCCGCGCGCGTGCGTGTGAGCGCGCGCACGCTCGCCGGTGTGTGGGCAGCTGCATGCATGTCTAATGTAAACTCACGGAGAGATGGGGAGAGCGCTGCTGCGTGGGCCGCTTGTGCATCCTTTAGTGTTTTTGTGAATGAAGTGCTCTTAAGTCTGTGGAGAAACAGTGCATGCGTGTGTGTACATACGTGTTTCCCTTTCAAACATCATCAAGTGACTTGAATGTGAGTGTAAGCTCAGGCATCAGCAGCAGCATCAGCAGCAGCATCAGCAGCAGCACACGTTCACTTTCAGGAATCACTTGTCTCCAGTACAGTGGCGTCCCTTAATGAGCTGCTGGGTGGCGCTCGACTTGGTGACGATTTACAACCTGGGTTCCTGGGTTCCTTGCCCTTGGTGTAAATCTGCCTGCCCGGTGAAGCACGGAGCCACTGCAGCCAGTTAGAGGAGACACTTTGGACGTTCCGCGTCCACTGCTGCACTGCAGACAGACTCTCTCCTACCCGAAAAGCTTCTCCCACACATAATGTGTTACTCAGCCAGAGACTGAGAGACTCTCCACCGATCACTCCATGGTGTTTGAACAGACGCCTGTGATGTAACGTAACTTCCTGCAGTCTGTGTGGTGTTTGTGCACATGCAGGTGCAGGTGCAGGTGCATGCACTGTATCTAATGGGAACTGGCATCTGTGTCTGGCGCTATCATCATCATTATTATTAGTATAGCCTTACTTGAACAACTGTGTCACCAATGCCACCGATGTGCTGAAGAGTCACAGCTGCCTAGGTGTTAATTGAAAAACATTTTCCGCAACACATACTGTATATAACAGACACACTGATGATCAACCTCCAGCTCTTCGTGTGGCTCGTGTGTCCTTCCCAAATGGTGCTCATTAATTAGAATATCAATGGGGCTTCCCCCCTACATACATTAAATGCAGCACTGTGTTATACTGGAGCATTAGGCAGATTATTATACTTGTAGTCACATGGAGTCAGCATTTCCTCTGACCGGTTTTTGAGCCAGCACAGTAGAATCCCCCTCCCGTATCACTAATACGTGTTCAGGTGCACTTGCAGCAGGTTACCGTGCATGTGTACAGTAGCACGGCTATTGAATTACCCTAGGACGGCACAAGAGTGGAACCACTCATTGCAGTTGGGTAAGTGCTCGCTTTTTAATCCATTTTCCACTCTCATGAGACTCCTAAAGAATATAAATATAAAGAGTGCATTCAGGAACACACAAACAGAATTATAATTGGTTGGTTTTTTTGTGTGTATGAGAAGGTCATATACCTACTATGGATTTTCAAGTTACCTTTGTGAAGTCAAATGTCAAGAGGCTGATGGAGAGGAAATTCGTATATTGGTTATCTTATATTTCCCAATACAAGACTGCACCATCGTTATACTTGCATATGTGTACATGTACTATAGGTAATTGCATTCTGCTTTTTTGATGAGTTAAGTTCTCCAACAGGCATTTCAGACCAAACAGTTACAGGCAGCACCCACTGGGGAGCTTCCCTGAGAGCTAAGCACACATTGGGGGCTTTTTTTCTTCTGTTCATGTCCGCACTGCCACTAGGAGTCATAAACCGGCCGATGGTACATAAATGTGGCGTATATAGCACAAACTATGTGGTGTTAAAAGAACAATCAACGTACACTTACATCACTTAACGTAATGCCCATTGAGCTGATAAAGCCAGAGAACTGCAGTTCCACATGTGAAAGTACCTGTGGTGTAAAAGTGCCTATTATGTGCCTTTAGCTGCACAGGTGATGAAGACTAAGGAAAAAATGAAGGTAGAGACTTTTCCCTCAGCATGATCTGCACGTTAAGAAAATCCACACTCTGCTGTGATTGGCACATCTGTTCCGAGGACATAAAACAAAAGGCATTGACTGAGCTTTATCGCCACACACCCCTCAATTTAAACGTAACTTCGCAGACTGTTTTGCACGCAGTCTCCCGAAAGTGCAATGAAGCGCGCAGGTGCACTGAGATTTTTGCAGCAGTATCAGTGATTTGCCTCTGCGTCGCCTGCCAGCTTGGCTTGTAACTCGATGACACCAATAGCAATGATAATATTTTACTCACATTTGGCAGGTCGGTCTATGTTAATTTCAAGCACATTTCTGTTTGCACACAAACTACACGCTGAGCGAGTAGCAGAGTTAACCCCAGTGCTCTGCTAAGCTTCAGCACGTTCACCTCGGGGTCCGATTGATCGCAGTCAAGCGCCCAACGCTGAGTAATGCAGATGTATATAGCGCGTATTAACCATGACAGGATATAGATTGTCATGCCAGACGCTCGCTCGGCTGCGCTTGTCCCTCTCAGCAGATTGACAAGGCACCAGGGTGGACCGGGAGTGAGACAGATACAGCTGTTTGTCTGCCGAAAATGACACTGTCACATTTACTTTCAAGCGAGATGAATGGCCCTTGAGTGGTGGCTGAATTTGATTGCAGCGCGCTTACATAATGTGTTTCCTTAGGTCAATAAGCATGTGATCTCCTGTGTCGTCGTTGCTTCGTTGTGCTTCCCAGACCGAGCAGATGAAGGACAACACACACACACACCCGGGGATCAGCGCTTTAAAGAATGCACAGATGGAAGAACCGTGCATTCTTGGCAGCCCTTGTCGGTAATCTGGAACAGTGGAGCGCTTTCGATTGCAACAGTCATGAAAAACTCAAAACGCCGAAGCTCGAACACAGTGAAAACAGCCGTCGGCCGTAAACAAATCAGAGAGAACACGACCTGAAGGAATCGTACGCTCTAGCACGCCACTGCGTATTGACATGCAGCTAAAGCTGTGAGACCGTGTACAGAATCTTGCCATCGGCACCCTGCAATGTTAATCTACATCACGTCATGTAAATTGAATGCGTAAAAGAAAAATATGGAATAGCTACGACAAAGGAGCAATTCATTCTATTCGTGCAAGAGGCCTGGAGTAAAAAATGTTTTAAATGCAGTTAGAAAAGTGGGTTTGCAGATAGGCAAGTGTTAATGTGGGTGTTTTTGCATCACCGGGGTAGCAAATCATGTTTTGCAGAGCTCAGGTTTCACGGTTTGTCGGCCACTCGTGCTCTTTTTTTGCGCAGTTTAATAACGCTGAACCTCTAAGTTCAACAGGAGGCATCTACTGGAACGAGAGATAAGTGTCTCTGTAAATTGGTTCCTCATACATTCAGAGGCACGGCGACTTCTGATTCTGTTGCGACGCAGGTGCAGGAACTTTACTGGTTAGAGTGATCTAGAAATAGTGACAGCTCAGTCTTTAAGAGCTGAGTTTGTCAAAGCATCATAGTTCAGCCGCTGATCCACAGCTCTGCGAGAATGCCTAAACTGTTGCCATCGTGATATTCCAGTCTGGTACAAGGCAGCCCCCCTCGTTGTAGATTCTGACAGTATGATAAACGTAAGAAGAAGTATCATCACCGTTGAAAACACAGCTCACACCAACCTGGAGGCGGAGGGGTCGTGTTTCTCAATGCCCCAAACAACCTGAGTGATTCCTGCACTCTGTTTTTGACAAGTCAGTAAAAAACAGCATATATCTTAAGCACAATATGGCTGAAATGTTAGACGACAGAGTTGGAGTCATTTGGACACCAATTGGGAGTCAAAGAAATAATCCCAGCTATTCTTCTCTGGACACTGCACTGACTTTTATTCATTTGGGTTAACATAAACAAAGCATTATCCCAAACCTTCTTCTTGTATTATATAGATAATGCATAACCTAAACCCAATTCTAACCCTGAACCTTGAGCCAAGTCGTAACCCTAACCACCTAACCACAATACACATTTTACATCTAATCTTAAACCAAACCTCAGAAATTAGATTATGTTTCATTAGGACCAGGCTTTAGTTTATTCCAGATACTGTAATGTCCTGAAGGGGAAACACATCATAGACATAATGCTTTCCCTAGCCCTTTACCCTAACCTTAACCTTCACAAGCTTAACTAAGCCTAACCTAAACCCAATTCTCTCCCTAAACCTAAAACCAAAACCAACTTAACCCTGAAAAAGCCCTTTAAAGTTGTAGTTTGTAAGTACTTTGGCCCTCACAAAGATATAAATACAAGTACACACACAGGGTTCTGTGCTTATGGAGAAACTTGATCTTTGTGTTTGTCACTCACCAACACACTCCCTCCCTCCCTCCCTCCCTCCCTCCCTCCCTCTTCCTCTCAGCCACAGGTGAAGGATTAAAGCCCAAAAGTGACATGCACTGAAACATAATAACCTGTATGTGACTTGAACACGCGGCACAACCTGGGCCTCTCCTCTTGAGAGAAACAGCCCTGAATAAGCAGCTGCAGCTGTGATGCTTCCCTGCCTTTAGCTCCTCCGGTAGTTTGGTGACACACCTTCATCCCTCGCACAGACAACAAGTCACAGGTTGATGAACTGTAGTGTGCTCTGCTCACATCACCACCACCCCTGCGTTTACTGTGCATGTTTATGCACATGTATATATAGATCTGTTTTATGCAAAAACTGTAGTTTAAAAGTAGAAATGTGCTATTAAAATACGGACTCTTGAGCTTTGTCCATGCATTTTAAATTTAACACAATGTGACACCATAATATAACACTTCTCTGTCCATGTGTCATTTGACATTTTTACTTGCTGGGACTTGGTGAATTTACTGTAGTCCCAGTTTACCATTCCACTGTAGATAAAGCAAGTCTTTTATCTGAACTTAATCTACTCAGTGAACTACCTTTTGTGAAACAAACCGTTTTAATACATTTTTGTATTAAAATCAAAGGAATCTTTGGATGTCGTTGCCACAATAGCCACACACACACACACACACACACACACACACACAAAAGGTCATTTATTTTTCTGGGATTTCAAATCCTGTATTTGTTTGACACTGCATCACAGGGCCTTGCTCCTTTGGTTGCCATGGAGACAACCATTAGGCAGTGGCGCCGCACCAATTTTTGTATTTCTTTGCATAACCCCGCACCAAACCATGCTGCTTTTTGGGGGCTCGGCCGTGCCAACTGTGTGTGTGTGGGTGTACCGTCGGGTGCATGTGCATGTGCATGTGATCACTGAACATGAGTGGGAGAGAAAAGAAGATGAAAATAAAGTGGGCGGGACTAAGAGAATGACTAAAAAGGGGGAAGGAGAGTGACAAGGAGAGGGATGAATGATGGAGAAAACGAGCAGAAACCACAATGTGTATATAAAATATGTATGTATGGTAATTGGTATATGTGTGTCTATATGTGTATATACCTATATATATGTACACAACTGTACACAACTGTACACACACACACATACGTCCTCCAGCAGAGATAAGTGGCGTACGTGTGTGAGAGTGTGGGTGGAGGGATGCTGCTGATGCTGATGCTGATGCTGCTGCTGCTGCTGCTGCTGCTGCTGCTGCAACAGTGCAGCGTATTAGTGCCTTCAGTTTGATCCCTGCAACCGTCACCTCTCACTGCATTGCTTCAAGTCTTCATCGAGGCCAGTTCACACTGTGTGACGACAAATCCACACTCCTGGACAGAGGATTTTTTTTTTTTTAATAGCTCTATATTCACGTGCAACCCCCATTTAATATAATTACAAAAATGTGACTAATGTGTCACCTTGTTTTCAACTAATCCCAAAACACTGACTGTGATTCTTGTGAGTGACCCAATTTTTTTGCTTAGTGTGGTGTCCTGCACTGTAAATAATATAGATATAAGGGTACGTGTATTTGTAAAGGGTGTAATGATGGGTTGCATTGTTGTTTTTGGTCAGCAGATGTCACAGTTGGACTCAGTTTGTGTTTATTTTGGTAAAAAAAAAAACAATATTAAACGTGCGTTGGATGGAAGTGTTGAGGTCATTTATTTTTTTATTTATTTTTTTGTTAATGAAGCATTTTTACGAACATCTTCACTAAGAAGTGCTGGAACGATTCAGCCCGCTGATGCTCTGTTGTTGTCTGTAGGTAATGATGTGACTATTTGTGTCCCACAGCTCTGCAGTTAGGCTCAACTCACTGGCTTCATTGTGTGCTTCACTTACAGCGTGTATGTTTCTATAAGTGGAATGTGATGAGTAATTTGGGGATAAATACTCACTTGTCGCTGTTGTTGTTGTTGTTCTTGGCGTTAAACGCAATTGGCATCACTAACGTTGCTTTACTGCCCTCTTCTTCACTTCTTCCAAAAAATATGCACACTTGATATAAAGCTACTGTGATTTTTCTCATCTGTCTTGACAGATGAAAACAACATGGCTGCAGCATGTACCTGTCCAGCCCACTTTCTCGTTTACTGTTTGGTGCAGAAAAATAGTTTTCCTGATCAATGGTCCACGAGATACAGCCCTGCCTCTGTGTGAGCGTCAAACCTGAGCTATGATTGAGTGTCGGTGCTTCAGAGAAGGCTGTGAGTTCCCCCGCCTCTGCTTTGCTTTACTCATTACAGATATTGCTGTCACAGAGGACTGTGGGTTGGAGAAGAGTGGACAGAGACGTGTGACATTAACTGTGACCTCTGAAGCACTGTGGAAACTGGGAGACGTCTCTGTAGGAGATTTTTTGGGGGATTTTTGATTTGGGCTTTGAGATTCATTTGTTTCTTTCATTGATTGACATAAAAACACAATTTAAACACTCGAGCACTTAATTATTTGTTCGATATGCTACTAATCACATTGGCGTTGAGTCTTTAGAGAACACAGACTCCTTGGTGCGTCAGGTTTGGAATATGTTAGGAAGAACAAGCATCTGGCGTAATCGTTGGCAAACGACCAAGGATTTTTTTTGGTGCATGGATGCAGAGGTATTCACGAGCACCTTTTTTTCAGCAACTAAGAACTTGGACAAGCCTTGATAAAGAATACGCTGTACACAGAGTATGAGCACACTGACCCGTTTGGATCTGCCCACGGCCAAAAGGCCGTCTGCACTTCTTCTTTCTCTATTTCTCCTCTCCCCAGAACACTCGTTTCTCCCCTCCTACCAATTTACTCCGTGCTTGCTCTCGAGCTCTCCGTTATCCACCCACGCCCACAGAGGTACACACACACATTCTCTCATCCGAGTCTTGAGTCTCTGTCCAACTTGTTTACTCAGTGTGTTTTTCTCTTTGCAGATAAGCACACACACACAGAGTCACACACAGTTGCCCTGGACATCTTGAAAGAATCCTTTTTCGTTTTTCTTTCCTCCCCCCTCTTCTTATACCGCAGAATCTCTCTGGTCTCACATTTCTGCACGGAGACGCAAGCTTGTGTCTTGAAAGTCTGCAGTTTGGCAGCATCAGCGAGCGAATCAAACAAATAAAGCATCCAGACTTCTTCGCTGATATTAATGTATTCTCTTACAAGTCCTGCTGTAAGAGAACCCGCCTCTCCCTCCATCTCCCTCCCTTTCTCTCTCTCTCTCACAGACCCTACATTAAAAACACAGCCAGTGCTTCAGAGAACATCAGAGGGATGTTTTAAATGCTCTTCTTTTCTTTTCCACACGATTGTTTGCTAATGAGAGCAGCGTCTGTTGCAATCACAACACGTAGTTGAGCCATCATGTGACGCACTGACCTGTTCCAAAAATAGCAGGTGCGTTGAGTCAGAGACGACATGATCTGCTTGATGCGATTAAGTGTGCACGGGCAACATTTTGCGAGAGTCAGATTATTTTATTCTATGTTGGCACTCGTCATATAGGATCACTTATAAGTCTCTGGTTCCATATATAGTCATTGTATATACGGTATATGCATTAAATTGTGTCATGATACTGGTGTTATGAGCGCTCTGTACAATCGCAGTGAGATATTTGTGTGAGGATTTAAGGGGAGGAAGCCTTCATATATTTCCTTTTGAAGTTGCATCATTAAATGAACTGCATGGCTAATGTGCTTCACTGTAACTTTAAAGAAGTCATTTCAGCCGCCGTCACGATAAAGCAGCCGACTCGTTTCCTTTCATCTATGCTCAACTTGGATGTTATAGGCATTAGCTACTTATTGAGCTGCTTTTTTTGTTTTTTTTTTTTTATTTAAGAAAGATCTTACTAGAAAATCTGTGATTGCATCACAACTCGTGTGATGTGCTTGACTGTCTCTCTGGTTCGCTACTATTGAATGAATTTGGCTCCAATGGCTGCACAAAACTGCCATAACGTCATTTATACACGACACAAACTAGTTCTGTGTTCTGAATTATTAGAATTTCCCTTGCTAAATGTTGCAGATTAACGCATGTTTTCTGCATTTTTTTAGTCATTTTTGACTGATCTACAGTTCAGCATGGTTCGGTTTGATTCCTGTGTCGGACATCGCGCTCATGACTCTTCTGGTGACGACACTCTCTGACCAATCAGTGGCTGGCAGTCTGTTGATGTCACATTTTAGAAAAAAACAGGTACCAGGCACCAGGTACTATCGCTAATGGAAAACCCCCAAAAAGTTTGTTTTTCAGTTTGTTGTGTGAAGCACTTTGTGTTACCAGTAAAAATCTAACCAGTACGGTGTTAACTTTAACTTTCTTCTTCTACTTTTTAGAGCTCTAAGACATAAAAGCTGCTTTTAGACGTGCACTGAACTCTGGACGCTCTCCAGAGATTGTTCAGAGGGGCAGTTTGTGGATGCACAAATGTTCACACGAGTCACAGATGACTCTCCTGCTGGCTTCCGTATACAGTGTTATCTGCAGTTAACGTCCGAGTGGGCTTATGTGAGAAAGTTTATGTCCGGACATGTCACGTCTGAAAATGGCTCTAATGAAAGGTTTTGAGCTCAGACGAGCAAGAGAGTCACTGAAAATGCCCAGTGGACTTGAGTGAAATAATGACTCACTTTGCTGCCATCGACTTTAATTGCCTACAGCGTCACATGGTCACTCAACGCCCACAGCTGCTATTAATAGTAATAAATGTACAATGTGACGTGTTTGTGACACAATACTACACAAGACGACCGATGATTGTGGCTTCAAAGAAAATAGATATTACAGTTGACACGCAAACAGATTAAGAAAGGATGAATGTAGAAATGTGCCACCATTTGGACACATGACTTCATATGAAGTGGGTGAGTTAACAACTTCATCTCCAGGCCCGTAAACCCAAACACATCCACCCATCCACCCGTACAGCTTATCTGTAGCAGGTCGAGCCAGAGACCCGCTGACTCGAGCGATGGAAGGTCATTAGGCCAGGTGGTGCCACTGTGAAATCCACTGAGCAGCACATGTCTGGTATTATCACCCACAGACAAGACTATAGATTAGCACATGCAGAATATCATTCATTGTTGCTGTACTATACCATCGGGACTTCACCTGCTATCATAAGCATTGTTCATGGAATGTAAAGCTTTAAGGTTAGAAAAGCCGGCTTGAGCCTGATTGTTGGTTTGAATCATATTGTTTAGTAAACTAGAATAGAGGTAAAAGAGGAAAACACACTCAAGACTTAAATGCATCCACATCACAAAGCCAAGCATCCATTTGTATGAAAGATATTTTAGAAAAAAACCCAGATGGTGGTTTAAAAAACCCCTTACTGCTGTTCTGAATATGTTTCCACAATCCTCCATCTCTTCTAACCATCTGTTTTAAAAGTATTCAGTTTGATAAAAAATAAATATATATATATATACAGTATTTATAAGCTGTTTTCCAAGCTGACATTTCAGTGGTAATGCATATAAGGCAAAAAAAAAAAAAAAACTGAGGCTATATTCATGATATTCACTGCGACAAGTCACAGTAGTGCACCAGCAACTGTGACCGGCAGACACGCTTTGTTGGCTACACTTCCGGCCTCGCTATGTGTTCACAGTGAAGTGTTGTACGAGTGAAAAGTGGCTCTTCAGTGCACAACATGAGACACAGAATGCTGGCAGTGAGAACAGACGTGGAATATTATGTGTATCAAGTTACAGGGAAAAGGAGAAGCCAGTTTAAGGTCAAGTTTAGCAGCTTGTTAGGCTCTCCGTTATTGATTCTGGTCTTATCTCCTCAGAACATGTCAGAACAGGGTTTCTTCCAGGCGAGAACATTCCTGGAAGGTCACTTCACCTAATCTATTCACACTGGACGACGCTATTTAAATGAAATGAGGTCATGGTTTCACCAGGAAGGTCTCACTGATGTGAACAACAGCGACGGCAAGTTAGAAGTTGTGAGACAAAGTGTAGCGCGGTGTAAACCACACTCTGGGGTCGAGCAATGGAGGGGGACGGAAAGGAAACAGGAGTAAGTGATGGATGATTAAATGCAGGAGAAGGCGGTAATGCAACATCACGGACGGTAACTGCGGTAAAGCACCACCAACCAGGCTCTGGGAATGGTGATCACAGTGTCACCTAGAACTGCCTGATTCAGAAAACAGATGGTTTTTTTATTATAGCAGGCATTTATAACAGGTTGCTCTAAATGTGTTCAATGAAAGTTTATATCTTTGGGGCTGGAAACATTAACTGTTCCATCATAAACGTTCATCAACGATAAGTTAAAAAAGAAAAGTACAAAGTGACTTTCAATTGAATGTGAATTTGAACGCGAGTGGTCATCTCTGTTGGCAGCTGGGATTAGCTTCATCTCCCCCTGCAAGGATTATACAATACCACGTACCTTTATTTTGTAGGAAATAGAATGTATGTTACAACCAAAGACTATTTCTGTTTCTGTCCACTGTGTGTGTGTCCAAATGCAAATGTGCTCACCGACATCCCCACCTCCTCCTCCTGTCCCACGCTTTCCAATGGCTCTATTATTTGCTCTGACAACAAAGGCATTTTTATTATTCATGTGTAAGTTGTTTCGCAGAAGACGTTGGTAAACACTTTCTTTTTTTTTTGTAATGGAAACATACTCGATAGGATCACTGCACTGGTTTAAGCACATGAAAATAGAAATATTTCCCCATAACCAAACACAAACACACACATAGGCGCACACTGACACAATTTTCCATCATTCCTGCCATTGCTGTTGTGGCTCCTGCCAGGCTGATTCGGTCTGGGGCCTCTGAGCCATTACAGCATTGATTGGAATCATATTTTGTCGCCGGGGCGGCAGATGCTGATCGACAAGCAAAATCCCAGGCATGTTCCACATATGGGAGTTGATGTGCTTGTCATTAATTAAATCACCCTGGGCCATGGACTGCCAGAGGATGATGACTTTTTATTTAAAGAGCATAAATCACCAGCGTTGCGGGAAAAAAATGCAAATGACTCTCAAGCTAAGTGTTGTTTGATTGGACGGAGTTATTCCCCACAGCTTTGTCATTAAACTATCGACTGACTATTTCTGTTTTTCTCAATGCAGCGCATCCAGAACATGTCCTGTTACATTAACAACTACTGTTTATTAAAGCAAAAATGGCGGCATACAATTTTACTTGTATAGCTGAAAACACCAAGAAGCACTCAAGAAAAAGTTTTAGAAGTGGGTTCTGCTGCTGAAAACAGCTCTCAATTATTCCGTTTGTTTTCCCTCTCTTGAACACGATCACCCAATATTGAAAATGCATGAACTGGGACTAGAGTACAAAGTAAGTGACAAGTAAGTGCTACTCGAAACAACTCCCTGACTGCATGCCTATATGTGTCAATCCCAGCTGCTGCTGTTCCATTATCCTGCAGCTCCACAGTTGGATGAAAAACACTACTTTAAAGGAAAATGCGCCACATATAATGTATCAAAGTGCTATAGAAACAAATAATAGGTGGGGGTACAGGAAGTGGTAGGCCATGTAAAGAGGGCAGTGTCTTGGTAGTTATACAGCTCCTTATACTGATGCTTATAAAACATGTTTCAGGGTTCATAAGAGATCCCAGCTTTGCAGATTCCCTGCGTGCTTTTTGGCCTCAATCAGCCACGTCACAACTCAACTTCATCCCTGAGAATTCCAAGGCCGATCGTGACACATAGACAGAGCGCTTCCATACGTTCCAGCTGTTTATTCTCACCAGGAACATCAATCTTTTCACGCCGTCTCCAAAGGGATGACAGACTAATGGAGATGAGACTTAACATCTTTTATGTCCCTCTCCCTGCTGAAATTGATGTTTGAGCCTCTAAATGTGCACCAAAAGTGAACCATCTGTGAAATGCTGATGCAAATCCATCTCTTTTTTTCAAGTTCTCCACCTGTTATTTATGGTCTTAAATCATGTCAGAGAATCTGTGTCGGTCTGCCCAATTTTTCCTCTATTCCCCCAGACAGTGAGGAAACTGTGAGAGTCTTAAATGTGTTTCTCTCCTTTGATGTTCATTCTCATTTCACTCGTCTCATCATCACTATTTGGACATATCCTCCTCTTATAACCATAACTCAGATCTTGAGTTCACTTTTTTCTTATATATATCATTTATGACTTCAGTTAAAAACCAAGTAACTCTACAATAGGGAGCCATGTTTTTAACTTCATACGCTATTGATTGAAAGACTGATCTCTATCTGCTCTAGTTATTCTTACTGTTCTAATTATTTAATCATTGTGTAATCTATAACATTTCAGAAATAGGGGAAACATTAAAGGCCGAAATTCAGTCTCTAAATTTAAAACATGGAAAACTCTGCTTGTATGTCCCCTCTGCTTGATAAAAAAAAAGGTGCCCAATTTGTTTTTTGAACTCCAGCTTTTCAACAATCACCCTGCAGCCACTGCCTGCTGCCCCGGAATGTTAAAAAAAAAAAAGAAAAAAGATGGCAGTGGCATTTTAAAATAAAACAGAAAAGTGTGAACACACCCTCAGGTGATCACAGCTGCCAGCATATTCACCATTCCAGCAGGCTGGTAGGTGATGGCAAACTGTGAAAATATCTCATTTTGATCAGTAAGTGGAAGTGCAGCTGAGGGAGCTTGTTCAAATTAAAACTGCAATTTGAAACAGCACAATTAATACATTGCAGTTTGATTATTGTATTTTTGTTCTATCTTCTATTCAAATTAAAAAAAAAAAAATGTGGCACGGACAAAAGTTTATATCAGATGAGTTAATGTTTTGACAGTATCTGGTGGTGATAACAATAACACTGTGAATATTGAACGTACAGTTTATTAAATTATACTGCAAATTGCAATTGCAACACTCACTTTTCCTTATTCCATTGAATGAATGCAATGTTGGCTACCCAGCTCCTAGTGCAGGCTCTGGTCATCTCCCTCCTTGACAACTGCAACGCCCTGCTAACAGGCCTCGCGACCTGTACTGTGGAATCGCTACAGATGGTCCAGAACACTGCGGCACGCCTGGTCTTCAATCAGCCTAACAAGGGCACGTCACCCCTCTTTTCATTGAGCTCCACTGGCTACCCTTAGCCGCCCACATCAAACTCAAATCACTGATGCTAGCCTACAAAGTGCTCCATGGGTCTGCTCTCAGAAAGACTTACGTTACCCCTCGACTACTCCGTTCATCAAAGGATTGTCGTCCGGTGGTGCCAGCGCCCCACACAAGACAATTGTTCCACGCCGGTGGAATGACCCTATCAAGCATGCTACCAGAACAGGGGGCATCTCTGTCTATCTTCAAGAAGTTCTTGAAGACCCAGCTCTTCCAAGAGCATCTTCTGTCTGAGCACTTACCTTTACCCCCTCCCCTGCACGATGGATCAGTCCACTGGTTCTATCTAGCGTTGGTCTTTCCAAGACTACTTCTATATAGCTTAGTCCTCTTTTGTAAGTCGCTTTGGATAAAAGCGTCTGCTAAATGCTTAAATGTATGCGTGCATGTGCCATGAAGTCGTCCTTCACTCTCTCCTGAATGAAGGCAGCTTTGCAGCCTCTGTAGAGCAGAGTCCCCCAAGAACTTTGAGACGGGCCCCATCTGGACCCGGCGTTCCACTTAGTCATGGCTGCTTAAAGACTAGCTTGGGGAGACTCCTGCACCGCCGTCTTGCTATTTAGAGCTTGTTAACCCAGACACTCGGAGTACAAGGTCAGGGCTAATGTACCCCACAAGTCATTTACAGACAGTTCCGAGTCGAAACAATAGACTGTCACTCTTCAAATGGCTGCATTGAGTTCATTTGTATGTTGGGGACCTACAGGAGAGCGTGAATGTTTCCATGATCGCACACAGAGCAGCATCTAAGTCTGCTTAGACATGTGGGTGGACGCGTGCTTATATAGGTTAGTGTGCTGTACACTGTGTGTCTGGCTGGGGATGCAGTCAGTGCTCTTGCTATTATGTGGGCGTGGGTCATGTGGGAATCCATGCCTGGTTGCACTTCACTACTCATCTATCCACAGTCCCTCTGATCAATGCTTAAAGAACATCCAAGGGAGCGCTGGGAATTTCTTTTTTATAGATCAGACTCTGCATCAGCGTCCTATTCCCACATTTATCACTCGCCTATCACTCCTCCCCATGAGCTCACACTTTCTTTCAAATCAAGGCGATTAAACTTAATAAACGGCGCCGCGAATAAGCGAGCGGTTTTGTCTCTGCAGTGCTCTCGCCGTCAGGCGACGAAGGAAATAACAAGGCGTGATAGATGGCCGGCGCGATGAAGTCGTAAAAGACATAAAAGAGGCCGTCGATGTTATATTTACGGCATCCGCAAACACACTTCTTCTCCAACTCTGTGGCTCATGAGCATATTTATCGGGGATGACCGTGCATCATGTAATAATCATTTTTGTGTCTTGTGCCTCAACCAGTGAATTCAAGCGTGTTGTCAGAGACGACAGTTGAACCTTACGCTTACGCATCTGCTGCGAGTGAGAGAGTGTAAGAGGAAACACTCAGGAATAAGAGTTTGCCAACACCTCCCTTGCCTCCTCCCCTCCTATCTCTATGGCAACCGTGTGTCTTTTAAACATGGAAGAGCTTTAGTGTGAAGCTGTCATAACTGCTCAGGGGTTTTTGTGTATGTGTGTGATGTGTGTGTAGAGGAATTTGGAAGCCTCTCAGGATTAGGGCTTTTTTTTGGGTTGCTGGATGTTGTCTGTTGCTGTTTGGCAGTTATGAGTTTCTTCAATCTATCTCTGTTTCCACTCTCTCTCTGTCTCTTCTCTGCGTCTCCCCTCGTCTCTGTCACTCGCTGTCACACCTACGTGTTCCCCTCCTTGTTTGTGTGTTTTTCCCTCTTCTCACATGTCGCACATCCCTTCTCGGGCACGCCTCCTCCTCCGCTTTGCTCGCGGCTCGTCGCTCCACGACGGCGCTCGCGTCGTCGCCTCCACCTGTAACATACGACACTGCAGCTGTATTGCGGTTGCTAGGCTACAGAGGGATACGGAGGATCCCTTAAGATTTCCTAGCTTTATGAATTGTCACACTTTATTGTATGGCCTTCAGCATGAAGGAGCTTTTTTAAGTGATCACATTGTGAAACAGTGAAGAAGAAAAAAAAGAAAAAGACTCCTCTGCTTCGTGCTGCACTGCAGTTGCTTGGTGTTCCCCAGCACGCCTCTGATTTGGACTTGGATGCAGACGAGCGGGGCCAAGCCCGTGTCAGCTTTCTCGTAGCCCCTTTGGGTTTTTGCACTGTAAGCTTTTGCCCTCGTAAGCCACCCCTGCAGCGTCTGATGGGAGTGCATTCGTTAACTTGTATTCCCATTGAGCTGCTGTGAGACAAACTTCCTTCCTGATGACAAGGGGACAAGGGGGGGGCGCGGTTACAAGCAGGGTGATGATAACAGGTCAGCGGAGCTAAAGTCACTGTCAGAACTGTCAGTGTGTTGAAACACATCCCCCTGCCTTCAATGTGGTCAAAGCAAACGCCTCTCTCTGGACCGTCGAGCATGATGTGTGCCGGTTTCTTATTTCCTCATCCTTATCTGCCTGAGGACATTTATTGATGCTGATCTTGTGCACCAGGGTCTGTGTTGTCTTTGGTCGATGTAGTGCTGCAGCTGATTAAAGACACAGGACTAAAATGTCATGTTTTTCTCTTCCTTGATTTAATTTGTCCTTTGTGGCCCTCCGGTATTGTTTGCGTTGGCTCCTGCTTCGAGCACAATGCCCTGCCCCGAGTTTAACGCCGCTCTGATTGATGTCTTCGTGTTTTTAAATGGATCTGTTTCTATGTGCGACGGGAAAGCGGGGGGCTGTCTGTGACGATGAACCTGCAGAGAATTGTCAATTCCAGTGCACTTCCCTTAAACCCTACTGAGCATTTAGTCTTCGCTCTCCTGGTTTGACAATGATGTTTTTATTCATTTCTTCCAGCAGTCGCTGTTTTCAGCAGGCAGTTGTTTTTTCGACAAAAAGAGTCTCTTATAAAAACATAATGAACGTGACCGTCCGCCTTAAACAGGCCGAAGACATATGACGTGAGTGTTGTATGACAGTAAGGACCAAAAGACTGTGTATGAATATGGAAGTCGTCGTATAGTTTGACAAGTGAAGGAAAGGATGAATCCTCTGGATGTAAGAAAAAAACTCCATTTGAATGGAAGTAAAATAAACATTTATCTGAAGCTCTAACGGGCTCA
This sequence comes from Solea solea, assembly GCF_958295425.1. Lineage (NCBI taxonomy): Eukaryota > Metazoa > Chordata > Actinopteri > Pleuronectiformes > Soleidae > Solea > Solea solea. The sequence continues at coordinate 3,576,702 of NC_081151.1, forward strand.
ATCGCTAGTTCTAGATCTTTATCCACTTTATAAATGATGTTTACAATTTAGAGGAAAATAGATTACAAAGCACGGCTGGTATTGTTCAAGGTGTGACTGCTTTCATTTTTATATACAGTCCATGGTAAGACACAGGTATAGAGTCGATTTTGTGTCATAATAAGCACCCCCGCAAAAAAAACATGGTCAATTCCAGTTTTGGCTGTTGAATTTAGAGCGCCTTCATTTGTTAATTCACATATCGATATTGTGACCCATCTCTAATAAAGCATAGTTCATAGACCATGTGGGTCTCGAACCCTTTTTTCTTATGAGAGCTACTTTGACAAAATGAAAATGGCCGAGAGCTACTCGTGTTTTATTTTAACATTTTATTCTCGTCGCTTATTTCAACCCAAATGAACTGAAAAGCTGAAAATATTGATGTCCATAACTCACATTTTGCATATACATAACAAAAATAGTATCTAATTCAGCTCCATTCAGCTGCATGTATGCATTTCATTCTATTATAGCTCACACATGATTATATTCAAATGTTAATTCTGTTAAAAACCGAACAATGCATTCACAAATACGCCGACATTTTGTCTTATTCACTTTTCATTTTGTTAGTATCTGCCCACAAGAGTATCCACATGTACAGTCGATGTTTTTTTTGTTGTTTTGCAACTAGTTTTAGCCTCAATAATAATATGACATTATCATGACAAAAGAAATCATACAACATTGTAATAGTTACAGTTTAACCTAAATGTCACTCTGTGTCAGGGTTTCTCAACACACTGACCTGCGTGTGCGGGTGTGCGTGAGGTGCAGTGTGTCCTCAGGACCAGGACTGAGAAACCCTGCTCTATGTGACCAGGACTGAGAAACCCTGCTCTATGTGACCAGGACTGAGAAACCCTGCTCTATGTGACCAGGACTGAGAAACCCTGCTCTATGTGACCAGGACCAAACTCTAATTCCACGATGCATCGTCCGTTGTCCTGTTTCGATTAAGACAAATTCAAGCACTTACCACGCAGACTATTTTTAATTCACGTTGGCATCCAGCATATCAATTTGCCAGTCTTCAAGGCACTCGGATTGGATTGAGAATTTAATGTCAGCAAAAGTCACTTTGGCTGTTTCCCAGAATGCCCTTTACTATTTAACAAAGAGACAGAAGGACCCGGCACACGTCCAGTATGGCTGCCTGGCGACATGGCTGACCAGGTGTTAGACACACCGCACGCCGCCTCCGGGCCTTGCTTCGTCTGCTTCCCTCCTCACGGCCCATTAGGCCCATTCCGAGAGGTGGACGATAATGCAACACCCCGGACGATGCTCGTAACGTACACACGCACACAAACACACAAACACACAAACACGTGCGCTGCTACATCTGTATTGTGCACCAGTCCCAGGCAGGGCGGTCTGCGCCTGAAGGCAGCTGGTGTGTAGATGCTGAAATATGCTGTGTGGCGATGCCATATGCCGATCTTTCATCATTACGCAGACACCCAGTCACGTGGCACAATGTTGTGACATTATTACGGTGACAGGGAGAGATTGAGAGACACAGGGAGTTTGGAGGAGGAGGAGGAGGAGGAGGAGGAGGAGGAGGAGGGAGATGTTTTCTTGGTTGGGCCAAGATCTCGGTTACATCTGCGTCCAGCACGAGGAGAGTTTGCCTGTTTGATGTTTGCTTTGATTTGAAAGAACTGGTGAGACTTTACACACGAGGCTTCACGTGTGTGTGTGTGTGTGTGCGTTTGCTTCCCAGACAGGATGACTCATAACTCATGTGCACAGGTAGTAACCTCTGTAGGTTTAGTGCGAGAAAGACATAAACAGGAAATGGAATGGCATGCCTTTGCCTCAAATCTTACCAACCACGCAAACTTTTACACAGTGAGTTTTTTTTATTGTGTTTTTAATGTGTGTTTTAAGACAAATTTGGCACACACACACACACACACACACACACTTTGATGGCTGGTGCAGCCGACAGGGCTGATAGCCAGAGGAGTTTTCTTTCAAAAGAATGAATAGTCAGGCACATTGATTGATAAGGAAATGCTCTATAGTTGCTCCTGCACTCTCCTCACTCTCTCCCCCCCATGTCCCCCTTGTGTAAAATATGAGCAGGGCAGCCTTATAAATCTGGACAGGAGATAATGAGAGTTAGTCCCCTCAGTCCAGTGGGCCACCAGCCAGGCTCAGTGCCACTGACATCATCCTAAGGGAGATCGAGTTGACTGATGAGTGTGGTGACACTGTGCCACTGCTACTGAGTCAGAGAGAGAGAGAGACTATAAACTAACCGTTTCTTAACGTTATTTCATTAAAAATTTTGGGTCATTAGTAAGGAACTGGTCGATGGGATTGGCTTACAGGAAATAGATTTATGTCTATGTAAATTCCCCTAAAGATAAGAGTGGGTGTGTGATTTTGTACATGCTTGCGTCTGTGTCTGATCTAGTAGAATCAGTAGTACAGTAATTATCTTCCTCTCACAGTCCTTAAATTGATGCCTATGAACTTGTTACTATGTAAAAAAACATGTTTTATGTTTTGCAATCCTTGTCATGCTGTTTTGTTCTCGTGTAAACAAACACTGCACGCAGAAAGTCATGCACTTTACGTCAGAAACACAACAGCCACATCGAGTTATAGTAAAGTGTTTTAGAAAGTGGATTATTCTGCCATAGATAAACTGTGGGTTGCACAATTGTATTTTTGATTAAATAAACGTGATTGTCAATACAGCAAATGTCAATAGACGTCAGTAGACTCTACTTAACACCTGCCTGTCTACGCGCATGCATCACAGCTACTGCTGTTCCTGCAACCAAGCAGCTCCAAGTTTTCTGGATGAGTAACCCTATGTTAAAAGACAGATGTGCGGCACCATCTGTTGCTAAAATCAATGGAAATTGTTGATAAATTAACTCAATTCTGATAAGAAATAATGGTGATTAATTGTATTTTAATGTATAGGGTGGGCACTGGAGCTTTAAGTTCACTGACTTTATGATTCTTCTCTGTTTAAAGAGTCTAATTCTCAGACTTTACCATGAAGTGTCACCAACAAATGTGCTATACGTGAAAATCATGTTGTAGTCTTTTTTAAAAAAAGGCAAGGCAGGTTTATTTGTTGAACACTACTCAAGTCGACTCAAAGGGCTTTACAAGGGCAGAGGAATACATTGAGAAAATCATAGAATAAAAGGGAGACATTAAAATGACATTCATCAAATTGAAAGGTAGACATTGAAATTTAAAATAGTCATTAAAATCATGAGAGATAAAAGTGTGATTCAAAAGAATGAATCGATAACTAAGATGATTATTAAAGAACTTCAGAAAAGGCTGCAGTAAATAATTATTATTTTAGGCCTGATATAAATGCAGATTTGTCCTTTTATGCAGTGTTTTTTTTTTTTTTTTTACTAAACCCTGGATAACATCACCATGTAGATTATGTGTATTGTGCAAATAAGGCAATGTTCGAATGGGGGTGGAAGTGATAGACATTATACTGATGGTTGAACGCTGATGTTGGCATTTTACAGCAGTGCTCTACGTATAAGTGCAACCTAATAAAGCTTCTGTGCTGCCTCTTTGGCACTTTTTGATGCTCAGTTCTTGGTCAGTGAAGTGACAGCGTGCCAGTGCACAGCGCGAACAAAAATGTGCAGCAAAGCGTCCGTGTCATTGAGTTAAATTAATCTGGCTTCGAGCCCGAACGACCGATTTTTTCCCTTCAAATCAAAAAAATAAATAAAAAAACGGACATAAAATGACATTTAAAAATATATTTCCAGTTCAAACTGAAATTGCTCACTTCAATCAAGTCTCATTTTCTTGATGCAAATGGAGTGATTGGATTTGGTCTGCTTTGTTGCCATAATTGAAAATGACTGAAACAGAGGAAAACGCCATCATAAACAACTCTTTTTCTTTTTCCATTAGTTTCAAGAGGCAAAAAAAAGAGAATTCCATGCAAATTATAATACTCACACACACCAATCCCCCCCCCCCCCCCCCCCCGCCTTTCCCTCTTTGTTTTCTCAGTGTCTTGTTTGCTTTGTAGCTAGAGAGGTGTGAATGACTGAGTGAATAAGAACAATAATAACAATAAGACAGTAGCCCCAGCTCCACTGTCACTGACCATGCTGATTACTTTCATGCTCGACAGAGTCCTTTTTCTGCTTCACGGTTCACTGTCACTGAGCACAGTCCCGTGCACGCGTTGCAAACGCGACGAGCTGCAATCGACGGCTGGCGACGACTCATTTCATTGATTAATCGAAAAAGAAAATGATGAGATGCCGCACTTTGTTACTTACGCCCCCTAAACTTTAGAACACAGAGAAGCCAGCTCACTAGATATTTTTAAAAGAATTATCCTTTTACTCTAGCCTTCAACGCGCTCCTTTTTTATTCCACCCTGTGTTGTGTTTTATTGTTGTATTCGCTTTTTAAATTTCTATTTTCCTTTTATTGTGAAGCACTTTGAGCTGCGGTCCTTGTATGAAAGGTGCTAAACAAATAAAGTTTTTCTTTATTATTATTCTTAATATTCAAGGCAGTAACAGTTATGAGACGTCAACTGTGATATTTAGTACAAAATTCACGTATCTGTACTTTGTTATTTATATTTCTAGCAACTTCGACTTTTCCTCTGAAAGAAGAAGAGTCGGTGTTTATGTAGCACTTTTCACCCATTCACAACATAGGATTTAAGTGTCTGCTCAAGGACACATGTAGACTAACCCACAACCTTCCAGTTGAAAGACAACTTGCCCAACCACTGAGCCACCATGGCTCAATCCTAACTCCTCACTTTTTTTAATACTTTTACTTCTAAAATGTAGGTACATTTTATATCAGAAAATGACATTTGATACTTAAGTACAGTTAATGTCATATAATTTAAGACTTTTACTGAATTAATATTATAAAAGAGTGACTTGAACTTCTACCAGAGTCATTTTCTGGTCACATATTTGTACTTTAGATATTCTAATATTTACCTTAACTCTTAATACTTAAGGTTTCCTTCAGTTATCATGAAACGTTGTCACTCTTCACTTCTTCACATTTGTTTCATGAAATAACATAAAATATTATGACACTTTCTCAGACACTGATGTTAAAGTGTCGCATGCTGCCGTTTCATACTGAATCACAATCGACTACTGACTCCCAAGCGTGGAAACTGCCATGTTACATCATAAAAAGAACACAAATATGGCACTCGATCAATGTTCGCATGATTTGCACCTTTGATGAACGTCCACATCCACACCTGTCACATCTCAGTCAGGTCACGTGATCTTTGAACATGCAGCATAACACACGTGTATAAAAAGGCTCGATGGAGCCTGAGCAGCAGAGTAAGGACATGCAGAAGGCGAGGAGAGGAAGAAGTGACAGACGTGTCAATGATGGCGGCAACCTCCTCCACTCACAGGTATCATTATGGTCGTGTGTGTGTGGCCGCACGCCACTGACAGATACTCCAGTAAGACAGAAGGCTTCAGGCCTGTTAGAGGACTTCATCAATATTCTCTCTCCTCTTTCTCGTTGGCCTTCTAATCCTGTGCATATTTCTGTCCACCCTCGCGTGTCCTTCCCTTTCACACACACACACGTTTAGATGCATCAGCAGATCACTCCAGCACAGTTTCAGACATATACCACAATCCCATTATACCCTCTTAAATATTTATCCCCCCCGTCTTCCTTTCAACTCCCAGGAGGAAAACAACTGCCCGTATAAGCTGGCCCTTGGGCTCTTGTGTTTGATGGAAAACATGATGGGTTGTTTTTCCTTCTCCTTTGTCTTACAGACTTTTTGGTCCACCCAAATCCTTCTCTCCGTCACTCCATGTGGTTTACTGAACGTCACGTGTGACCCGTGCGTCTATACATTCATTTCATTGGTTGGATTAAAGCAGAAAAGCATTTCAAATCTAAAAATAAGGCACGTGTTTTTGAACTTAAACGTTAACTCAAAGTTATGGAGTTTTCCACTCATATAATCATATAAACTACAAGACAATAAAAAAGACTCAGATTGAGATGATCTGCACATCCTTGTTTGTGTTGTTCTAAACACCCGGTTGATTATCTGTTCATTATCGCGATTGTTCCATCGTTTGACTGCTGTGATTGTAACACGGTGAATATTTGTGTGTTTGCTTGCACGGCTTGTTAAACAAGCCTGTTCCCCCCCCCACCCACACACACACACTTCCCCCCGACTAAACATGAGAAACAATCTGCTAAATGAACTGTTGCTTCACACTTTTACAACCAGGCAGTGGAAAGAAAATGTCACCCTCATCAAAGAGGACCCCGCTCACAAGTCTCTCCAGCTCCTACCATTAGGCCGTCACTGTAAAGTCTCCCTGGCCGTGGAAACAATTACTGCGACTCCTTTATTCCCACTGCCACAAAAACATCTTAAACAAACAATAAGCACTTAAGGACGTTCACACATGCACGTGCACATTAAAGTTATTTTATGCAACTGAGACATTTGAGTTTGCACGGTGTGTGCTCTGAACCTCGTCTAACACCGGTTTCTGGAATCAGGCAATCGGACATAAACGGCTAACACACAAGCGTGCATACTTTATGTCTGCAAAAGAATTTGTTCGTGCTGCGGTGCTTTATTCGAGGAGATTAAGTGCAATAAGTAAACTTTATTTATTTAAACTTTATGTATTAGAGACGAGAAAGTAAACATTAAAACCCTTTAGCACCGAGCGTATCGCAGACGACTCATTCCCACTTTGTGTTACCGTAATTATGGGACTAATTGCTATCTAAAAATTTGGAAACAGCAGTTTCTGAAGTTGCACGTCAAAGAAAACGTGTGGTTATTATGGTATTTTCCCTCGCGCTGTCGCAGGAAGCCGGCGAATCAGCGTCTTTGTCACCAGAGAGGAGAGTTGGAAAAATGCCTGTACATACAGTAGTTTCCAATGTTTGGCCTGTTTTTGCTCATTGAGACAAAAACTCAAACAGATGTCAATTTACCTAATGTGTTGTACTGTTCAAATTCCAAATTTAATGGGGCAAAATCTGGTTTTTGTGAACAACTACAGTGGGTTTTTTTTTTTTTCTCATTTTCTTCATTTTGAATTGTTAAAGCACTATTTTAACGTGCAGTAAATTGAAAATAACAGATATTGAAGGTGATTCTGCAAAAAAGGGGCAAAAGCACTTACTCACAGGACATTCTCTGGCCCTTTTATGGTTAAATAAGCACAAACAAGCTGCATTATGAAAGCTGCAGAATAGTTATATGTCTATTAGGATTTCACAGTGTTGAATCACCTTTTTTTTGTCAAACACAAGAGCCAACATGTTCTACTTAGTCCAAATACGTCAGACCCAAGTGACCCATGTGACACAATAGTGGAAAATATCCATATTTGTTGCCAGCGCCATCAGAAAGCATACAATCTTTATTAAAGTCAACTGAATTAGCTTAATAATAAGTAAATAAGTAAATGTAATCAGCTTCCAATAATATACGACAAAGGATGTTCCAGTAAAGATACACTATTTTTAAATAGTTTAAATATTGACGGATGCAATTATGACTTGATTAAATTAAACTAATAAAAAAGGAAATTTCAATACAATTCTTTGAAACACCGTCCTCCAATGTATGAGAAAAGGAGCAATAATCACACATGCAAGTATGAGAAGTAGGAGGAAAACAGCACCGTTACTGATGTATTATGTGCTCGATCACACAGTGAGATAGAGAAAGAGAAGCAGAGCGAGAAGGATTTCCTGAATAGACGGGATGGGGATGTATCTTGACATGTGATGTCTTTTTACTCGGTGCTGAATGACAGTGTTTTTCTCAAACTGAAGGTCATGCTTAGATCCCCGCTCTCGTGTCACACCCAAACCTTCCAGAAGCTGACAGAAAGCTTCTTTTCCCTGCTTTCTTCAGGTTGTACCTTGTTTTTCCGAGTTCACACGGCGGTAAATTCGTTTGTAGTCGTGTCACGGCTGGCTTCATTTTCAAACTGTTGTTGCTATTTGATGTCAGATGCCTGCTGCGCGCTCTCCAAGATGGAAATATTATGAATATTTTGACAATAAGCTCCTTTATTGTTGTGCTATATTGAGGTCCTGACTCCCTTGCTGGTCCTGGGCAGTGATATCTAAGGTCTTCAGATTTGTAATCAGCTTTTAATATGTTTCTACTGCTTGTATTGGGCTTTTATTGCACCGGCCCTGAACATCTTCAAATCCAATTTTTTTTGGGGGGGGGGCCAGAACAGTCCGCCTCAAAACTTAGTGATTCATAAACACTGTCCGTGCAATGTATTCTTATTCACAGCCAGAGTTTCTTTTTTGTTGCAGCACTGTGCAATTAGGCCCCTTAAGAGGCAGACAGGGTTTATACAGCCAGGCTGATGAATTCCCCCCCCCGTCCCCCCCCGGCCCAGTGCTCAACTCAGCGACTCCTTTGAGAAAGTGCTAGATCAGCTCCAGAAGGAGGCCGCATGCACACACACGGGTCCCTGCTGAAGATGGATTGTGCTACTCAAATGAAAGGTAAACTGAAATTGCGTAACGTGTGCCTCATGGAGGCTGGAGGCTGTGGCTGGGGTTTGAGTTTAATGTTGTGGGTCTGTTATCCCTGTGCATGTGTGGTCATCTGGGGGGATCTTCGTTCTATTGAATATGTCGAAAACAAACAGGCTGCTATTATACTTTGCCCAACTCGGAGCTTAATGAGCTGTTTGAAGTAAATCCCCGAGTCGACGACTCCCAGAACAAACTTTTTCCTGCTCTGTCTCACCTCACTTTATATCTTTATATAGCCACGTGTGTGCGCGTGTGTGTGTGCGCGCGTGTGTGTGTTTTAGCATTCCTGTGAAAAAGCCAAGGACAATCTTAGCACGGGCTAATTAGCACCTGTATCTCTCACGCGTCATATGATCGGGGGAGAAAGGAAGAGAGAAACACGTGAAGGGAAAAGAGAGAGAGATCAGGCAGAAGGGAAGGTGTGAACCAGCGGCGCCGATATGGAAATGAAGGCGTTAATTATGGATGAATACATTATCAGATCAAGGCCAAGGATTTGTTCGCTGTGTATGTTTGTGTTTGGAGATTGATATCAGTGGACACTTCAGACCTGATGTCAGCTTGTGTTTACGAACTGGATTTTTCTCTCTCATGACTTTAGATTCACAATTTATTGCCTATACAAATCTCTATTTGCCGTTCTGTCACATGAAGTGCTGCATATACGTGTCGCTCTTTCCGAGTTTCTTTTCTTTTCTTGCTTCCTTTCCTTTATGGCGTCTGTCTGTTTTCTTTCTCATATGAGATCAGAGCAGTTGCTTGGAAACCTTCATCAGTGTCTTTGAGCACAGATAGAGAAATGTCTCCATTTGATTCACATTCAAGCGAGGCCACAGGATACAGCCCTCACTTTTGGTTAGGCTGTTCAGCTCATTGCCACCGTCTGAAAAATTACCTTAAAAATTAAAGATTATTCATTAAAAATAATTACGATTGACAAGAACATTACCAACATAAATGTACTTAAATGTTCACGTGTAGTAGGGTCCACAGCAGATTCTTATTCTACTGCTTTATCCTTACGGGGAGCTGGAGCTAATCCAATCACAGGGTCAACATATAGACACAAACAACCTGTCACTCCCACACTCCCACTTTTGCTCAATTGAAAGCGTCCAATGAACCTCTGCATGTTTTTGGACCGTGTGAGGAAATGTGAGTGCCCAGAGAAAACTCACGACACTTACACTTGCTAAATATCAGCATTTTAGCATTATCAATGCCAGTGGATGACAAAAGGGCGGATTTTTTTTACACACTTCCACTTGGAAAACAAAGGGGAATTAGCGTTCTCGTTCTTGTACTGTAAAAACTGCCCGACCAAGATCAATACGGGCTCCACTTGGGGAAATTCAAGAGTGCTTTAGATTTAAACAGGCAGCACAAACTAATAGAGCCAATTGCTTTGACTCTGTGGAATTATACTGTAGGGAGAAGGAAGTAAAAAAGACTAATTAAACCGGTAAATTCACTCCAGGCCTCAGCCGTCCGTCACTACACTGCCCCGGCCGCTTGTGCGTGTGGTTCAACCGCAGACTTCAACCACCGCCTCCACAGAAAAGATCCAAATGAAGTTGTACAACGCAATTGCTTTTGCAGAGTGACAATAACAGCTGGGTTATCTCAGTCCAATCGTTTTATGGTCTTCTAATGCTGTGTGGTTTTAGCAGTGTTCCCAGTCTGTCTGGGAAAATAAAGAAAAAAAGACTGGGTGGTGTTTTCCTTTGCCAAAATGAAGCCATGGTGCAACACACATAAGATCCAGCAGGCTGTTTTTTAAAATTCTGTGACACTTTAGTGCCTGTGCAGATTGACGGCCACAAATAAGCCTGAAAATGCTTTTTATTTTTCACCTCCATGTATCCATGAGTCTGCACAGGTGCCCCCCCCCCTGCACTCTGCCCATTAGCAAGGTCATCCGGGGAGAGACATGGCAGTAATTTAGCGTTATGAGCATCTGTGGACATGTTTTATTGTCAGCTGTACTGCACAGGCCCAATGACTGTGAGGATTTCAACCATGAAAAAAAAGCTGCCTCACAGTGTTTGTTTTTTTCATCTAAATAAGGGAAGTCCTGAGTCCAAGGTTGCTGCTATTCTAATTAAGCCCCCAATTAGCAGTGATGAGATGAAGAGGCGCCTTGATTTTTAAAAAAGAAAAAACGAATATGGCCTCTTTTGGTAACTGCTACATAGAAAAAAAAATCTGACACACCACAGCTGTTTTTGTGTCGTCTGTGGAAACCATGGCCCGAGGACATAATGCTCATTTTCATCATCATCCTGTTCATTATGCCCCCCCATGCCTGCCTCTGCTAAACACACATCTTTAATAACATTTGTTTAAAATAAACTTGGAGCACTTTTTGCCAAGTGCCTACACTCTGTGGGCTCGTGAGGAAAAGGCTGATGCTTCATTAACAGCGATGCCCATGTATTGATTTAGACTTTGAGGCTCGGTGTACACAGTGGGCTGTTGTTATCTTTGCATGAGAATAATAACAGCCCGTTAACGTAATGGGAAAAGCAACTTATATTTGCATAAAAAAAGAAGAAGTCTGGTGCATGGATACATTCTTGAAAGGAGCTGTTTAATGTAAATAATCCAAGTGATGAATGGCATGCGATCAGAAATCAATGCCTTTTGTGACTTTAATTTAAACTTGACAGTGATGAACTGCACTCATGTGATGTCTCATTTTGTTGTTTGTTCTCTCACATGCATCATTTTGTCTTTGTATGCAGCCGCATGTGGCTGATGGTCGTATTATGCACGGCGGCTCGGTTTCTGTTATGCTGCACATGGGTACCGCTCTGCAAGTATATTAGGCCACGATTAAAAAAATCTGTTGTTCTCCGCGTTCTCTGTGTGCTTTTGATTTTGTTTTTGTTTTTGAGAACGAGAGAAGGAGATGCTGAAACGACCTGATAGCACTTTATCATAAAGGGGGGGCGGCGATGCTCGGGTTGGCCCCCCCCGTGCACGTATGCACACAAACAGAAAATGTTCACGTTCAGTATGTGTTGCCTTTATTAATCTGCTGTTATCTCTCTTTGGTCCTTGTTTAGAATCACAGTGCACACTGTGTGGTGAACCAGAAGGTGAGTGGGCCAATCCTCCAAAAAAGCTCTTGTCATCATCATCATCTCCCGGCTTGTTTGCTGTTTGCATATAGGGTGGGAGCTGGAGGTGGAGGTAGAGGGGCAACACACTGTTCTTCAGTCCTTCAGCTCAGCAGAGCAGTCCAGGTTGTGGGTGCCACGAGGAAAGAAAAGAAAAAAAGAGATAACCTCCTCCTGGTTTTGGCTTTATTTACTGTTTCACAAAATCGCCGGTGTAGAAATGTAATTCCAGGAATCAGCCATCTTACTCCTACTGACCTGACGGCATGAAGGCTGAAGGACACGTGAAATGAGACGCTTCACATCTCATTTCACGTTGTGGTTTTAGGAACGTTGGTGCACTCATACACTCGTGTGTGTACAACATGTTCAAAATGGAGTTGGCCCAATGTTCTTGAGTCACTCCTGGTGTGTTTCCTTCATGGTACGGTTTGGTTTTGGTACAGTACGGTACGGTACGCCCTCAGTCAGGCTTGAACAGTACCTTTACTTGACTTTGTACCGGTGTGTCGACATCCAACGCGACACAACAGGAGACAGCGGAGGACATCCAGCAGCTCTGTCTTCTGCTCCGTCAAGCTCTGGGTGCTTTCACGTTTGCAGTTGAGGCTGGTTATTTTGGTATTATTCCAAATGGAAACACAAAAAAAAAAAAAATGTACCAAACCGAACCGTTCCACTTGGTGGAAACACACCATACCGCTGTATTTGTATGTGCACATGCATTCCCTGGTGCATAACATGTCCATATGTCTCTCTTTACGTGTCATTCCTGAACCTAAATCATCATTTATCCCTCTGCATGTCTGACTCAGTGATAGAATTGAGTTTTTTGATCCATTACAAAGTTTGTTGGCCGGCCAAGTGTTGGGAGTTTCCTCCGTGCTGTCAAAATGAAATGGTGTGAACGGTGTCTTTAGCATCTCTGGGCTCATTTGCAGGAAGTGTTGCCAGGTTAGCACATTCACTGCAACATTTCTCAAGCAATTTGGCAACTTTTTATTTATTTATTTTTAAATATAGATGTTACTTTTTAGCCACACGCTGTGTAAAGGAGAGAGTTGCCAGTGCAGGCCTCCATCTCCTTGTATATACTGTGACTGGCAGAGCAGTAGACTGTTACCCAGATGGAGGCTGTGCCCTGGGTGACACGGTGTGACCTTTTCTTGACATTACCTGTAGGATATGTGTGTGTGTGTGTGTGTGTGTGTGAAGGCAAATGACTGGAACAGTAGAACCAGACATTAAACAGACTTTAACCACATTTCTAGTACAAAGGTTGTGTAAAGTCTGATCGAGCTGACACGTGAGTAGAGAAGGTCATTGTCCGGAGCGTTCACCCTCTTTACCCAGGCACCGCCCATCTCCTAAACCAAACTTTGCATCTCTTGTTTTATGTGTGAAATGGTCACTGCAGATAGAGTCTGAAGTTATTCTGTCTGTCAGATGCAAAGACAGGACGTTAGCAGTGCGGAGCTGGCTGCTGGTTAATGGCCCAGTGTGTAACATTTAGGAAGGTATATTGGCACAAATTGAATATACTACCCATACATATTTGTGCACGAGTGTATAAACACTTTAAAATAAAAACTGGTTTGCATAGCCTTCGAATAAATTATGTTCTATCTATTTTGTGCAAGTGCCAGGAAAAAGAAGCAAACTCGAGATGCATGATATTGGACTTTTTGCTGATATGTCGGGCATGCTTCGGCCTATATCGATATATATACAACTGCAGTAGTCAATTAGTGTCTTCTGTAATGAAATGAACATGATATTTTGCCCACTATTGATGATAAGTCTGGCTCTTTTCGGTTCTCTTGGCTCGGTATTTAAATCCCAGATCCCCTCCGTCTCTCTGTCGTTCCGTGTGTACGTGGTCTGTACCACTACACTGGCTGTCTTGGAGCATCTGCCCCTCCCCTTCCTTCATTTACATAATGGTATGATCCTCTTCTGTCCTCGCATGTCATTGCATGTCATTTTGATGGTGTGCCCATCAAAATAAATTCCTGCCCCTGCCTGCATGGATTCAGGAGCTGCTGAAGAGCCGGCAAAGAATACAAAGAATCGGTTCTCAGAGCCGGCTCGTTCACGAATGACACTTCACTAAAAAAGTAGTGGATACCAGCATAGAGGGCGGCTCCTGGTGTTTTTGCGATACCAATATTGTGCCGATAATATCGTGCATCCCTAAAGCTTACTATGCAAACTAAGAAGAAAGACATAGTTTAATCTCACCATTAGATGTCACCGCGTCTTACACACTGGACCTTTAACGTGTAGTCTGAAACCAACGTAAGCCAGAATGCTGTGTGATGCCATGGTCCACAGCAGGCACGTTCAAGGCTCTGATCCTGTTTCCTTCATAGGCTTCTCTCTTTTTTTTGCGTACAGGGTGGAAGTCTATTGTTCACTGACAATCTCACGAGACAAAGTGACCAGAAATGACCCGTGAATACAACAGGAGCTGGCAGGACGAACATCGAAAATAAACTATAAACATGTTCATTGGCAGGCTCGGTGACGGATGCGATATTTCCCCCCGGACTTAACCTTGTCCAGGAACCAGCCATGTGCCCTAAGGCCAATAAGCATTATTCTGTCTCCAAAATCAATGGCGCTCTCTCTGCTTTGCTTGATTGGATTAAGACATAATCAAATTGAGCGCGATAACTGTGTGTCTGTGACCTTCTCATTGAAATGGGCAGAGGGAAGAGGGAAGCCTGAGGGAAGGACAGGGAGTGTGTGTGTGTGTGTAAACTTGTGTGGATCTGGTGGAGCTCTCCAGGCATTTCTATGTTGTTGCTACATGTTGCACACACTGTATCAGGGCCAGAACCACAGGGAGAAGCATGTTGTCCCTGACACATCTAATGGGAGACCAGCACTGGAGAGAGGGTGTCTGTGTTTGTTGACAGAGAATGATTGAGAGAGAGAGAGACTCTGAATATCTGCAACTACATATTGACAAATCACGTGATTTGGTGCAGAGATTATTTTCATAGCAAAGTGATAAACACACACACAAAAGCATGGTGGATGGAAATACTGGTTTTGTTTCCAAAAACAGAGAAGCAGTTCCTCCAGTCACTTGCTAAATTCACCCAATAAGTGCTGTATATGTTGTGTACATTGTTCTTTTTGCCATAAAACTGATGCTAAAATGCCATGTATCGCTGTGGGGTAACATCAGCATGGACAACAATGATTTGACCCGTTGTTAATATTTAAGTGCAAATCCCGTACAGAGGGATACTAATTTGTTATGATTATCAACACCGGGGTGTAATAGTCGTCCCGGTGTTTTGAAATAGACAGCCTTTATCTCTTGTCTTTGCTCTGACAGTTATTAGAGAAGAAACAAATGCATTTTGCAAGGCCGACTAAGGCCGTACTGCCTGCAGGTAATTGCTGTCCTGCGGGAGAGACGGAGACAAAGAGAGGGAGAGTGAGATGTGATAGTGTGAGGGAGAACAGAACAGAGTCAGAGAGAATTACGTGTAAACAGGCATATTTGCAAATTCTGTGTCTTTGTGCTGAATGTCTTAGGAAACACATACACACATGTCTTTTGTGGCGGCATAATATGAAACAGATGCTTCAGAAATTTGGGGGTGAAAATTGATTTCAGTGAAGTTTCTTTCAGTAATGGATTCTTACAAAGACTAAAAGTAGTTTCATGATTTTTTTTAATAATTTGTAATTCGTCAAACCATCTTTTCCGGGCATTTTCTTTCTTCCCGTACAGTGAAAAGCCTGAATGAGACTTTGATAGGCTTGGCTGCACAGTCTGCCCACTAACTCTTGCAGAATAGTTGTGGAGGTAGGCCAGAGTTATTATTAAAGATGCACCATTGTCTACTTCCTCTTCGGTGAAATCGATGCGGCCTCTAGATATGCAATGGAGAGAAGAACTTTGACATAAAGTGACACACTTTTTTTTGTTGTGTGTGTAACAGTTGTGTGTGTGGGTGTAAACTGCTGCAGTAAGAGAAATCAGAGGCCTGAGTCACAGTTTGTATAGAACAAGGGCAAGGAGGACACTTTTATAGACAGGTCCAGCCTTGAATTTCAACATTATTCACAATGACAGGCTCTCTATGACTTCAGTCCTGAAAACTGGAATGAAAATCCCAAAAAAGTGAAGGTCTGACATATGGTGTCAGTATCGCTTGTGTGAAAAACTCTTTCTGATCTGAAGTGATCTGTTTCTGTGGTCAAACACGAGCCATGTCCTTCAGTTGTCCTGCCCTCGAAGCAAACGGAGGGTGGGGGTGGGGGGGGGCTGGGGGATCATGTGATCATTAACTGAACCTTCACCCAAACCCTGAACTTATCCTGCTGTGAGCAAGAGATGGAACGTAAATGGAAATGGTTGAGAGGAGTGAGCGGGTAACCTCCCGTGATGTTTTGCTGATATACGTGGACTCGCTACAGTTTGAGTAGCTAGTTATATTTTGATGGGAAACATGATTGCTGCTTGGATTGGGTTCACGGGCAGTGTGTGAACTTGGTTTAGGACTTTGACACTGGAGTCCATATTCTCAATCAGACCATTCACTTCCTTAATATTTTTTATTTTTTTTTACCATGACAACAATCTCAACAAAGCTCCGTGAGTGTCTGTCACACCCTGCAGGAATAGCATCTGCAGCACAGTATAGGCTGTAATTCACCTGCATGTTAAGTGCTTCGAGCCCAGTGTAATTACTGTAATAGGTACTATCACAAGCATACATTTGCTTTGGTGTACACTTGTGTTTATGGACATTAAGGACCAGTAAGCCATGAGCCGAAATGTGGCCAGTGTACACTGCTGGACTGATACATTTTTAGCAGATGCATTAGGTATTTATATTTAAATAGGGATCATCAACCTTTTAAATGACTTTTAAACAGAAAGGGAGATAGTAGCAGGACACGGGAAATCATTTCCATTCATTCCAACAAAAAAAAAACAGACAAAAATAAACCAAATTGCAAAATGTGTGTCAGTTTGAATGGAACCATGGACTCCACTGTATTAAATCATTGTATGCATTCAGGCCCCCATCTTGACATTTTCTCTGGAGAGTGAGTGTGTGTGTGTGTGGGGGGGGTGCAGCCTCTTGAACTTATAAGTAATATCATTAGGCCCTAATGCATAATCCCCCCCCAGTGCCCAGAAACACCGTCTTATATTGAATTGGGCAGCATGGATTTTTAATTTTCCAAAACCCATTTACATTGTACTGTATGTTGGCCAGACGAATGGAGAGCATGCCAGACCTCAAGCCAAGGTCAGCGTGCAATAATGGAGGAGGCTTGTTGGTAGGTGTGACAGGAGCCTTGGTGCTGTGCATGACAAAACACACTCACGATCCTTCATAGTGTTTCCCTCCTCTCCTCAGAATCATTACATCTATTTATCATGGTGCACTGAAAACGCCCGCAACATTACTGTTATAGAGGGAGCTTGATGTCTTTGTTTCCAAATATCAGTGACTGTATTTGAAAGGCAAAACATCTGTATAGAATAATCTGACAAGGCCAAAAATGTAAAATATCGTCCATTGTTCCTGTGGAAGTTAGCTGCCAGATGCTAAATGTTTATAACCAACACTGCTTGTTGAAACAGGGATAAAGCTGTCTAGTATCAATGCTGTAAGGTGTACAAGGCTTCAATGGGTAACTCCCCACCAAAGTTAATATCATGTTGCCTGGCAACAGCGGCCTGTAAATGTCACATAACTACTACAATGGAAAATGCCATTCCACAGGCTCATATCTTGAGCTAGGGAGGTTTCCCCAGGTATGTGAGAAATGCTTCCTTCCTTTGAAACGTGGAAGAATCTGCACAAGTGGCAAATATCAATTTCATTTAAATGTCGGCAGGAAAAAAAAGTAAGAAGGGTTTAAAAGGTGCAGTGCCTACGTTTGGGTGATTTTTGTTGTTGGCTTAGGGTTAGGGTTAGATTACATTTTTTATCATATTACAATGTGACTTCCAAAACTTTTTGTGGACGCTTCTTTCTGTTTCCACTCCTGTTTGCAGACATCTGACTTTAGCACAATGTTGCCGTTGCCTCCATCTGTCTTGACGTAAAACAAATCACTTCCTGTGTGCAGCGCTTTAATTAATACACGTCACTGCCACTTAAAACATTAACGCTCCATGTAACCTCACAAAAGTTATGTCTCTCAGCTTAAAAGGGAATTTATCCCACTATTCTGAGGCTCTGATCTCTGCCCAGTGACTGATTTTGAAAAATGCCCAGTAAGTGGGCTGAGAGTGTGGAAAATTCCTACAGCAGGTGCTCAATAAGGAGCCACTTAATTGCTCACACTGCTGTGGAGAGAGCAAGGCAATGAAGTGACACCTCCCTGTTAATAAAAGGGGGAGGAGTCTGGGACAGCGAGGGTGACGAAAGACCAGACAGGCAGTAGATACATGTATAATTTAAATACTTTACACTAGATCAACAAATACTATTACTAGATACTCGTATACACTGGGTTTACACCTGGAATAAAAAGTGGTTTAGGTGTGTAGTTACACTTTTAATCCCGGGCTGCAGCTTTACCAGTCTTTGCCAGTGGATCTGGCCGTGCTCCATATTCTACACAGTATACAGCTGAGGAGCCAAGCAGCCTGACGGGCCAACAGTGCAGCATTGTGTTCCCAGCCCTATGAGGCCAACACAATGTTTCAGGGACTTAGTGTTTGAGGGGGGATATGGCAAAGCAGCAGCTTTATGTCATTAACAGCCATCTGAGAGAGGAAAAGAGCGACCGTGCAGAGAGAGAGAGAGAGAGAAAGAAGGAGCTATAACATCTGAAGATTGCCTGCAGCTGCCCAGTGAAGTGGGATTAAGAAAACATGCCATTTAAACTGCAAGCATTTTTTTCCCTTCACCAGGCAGGCAGGAAAAGTGCAGCAGCCAGTCAGTCTTTTGAGCTTATCATCAAGTTGCACTCTCAGCTTTCCCAACCCCGTTCATTCTCTATTGAAGCACAAAACCACCACTACTTACCGTAGCACAACATACGTTTTCTGGTGCTTTGCCCCTCACCACTTTTACATTTAATGTTACCCTTCGGCACGTTGGAAATGAATTTTTAATGTCTCTCCAGAGCCTTTTAGTTTGGTATGTGACATATAAAATCTTGTCCGGCAAACATAGCGAAGGAGGCTGCAGGGAGAGAGCGTCGAGGCAGATGGCTGGCAGTGCCTCAGATATTACATGCCATCTAATCTAGCTTCAGTTTGAGTGCACGCATGGTAAAAATGTGTGGGGATGGATCGTTACGGGAGATTGAAATGGCACACTTCTCCGTTTCACAGGCTGCTGCCATCGATCTGTCCACCTCTGACTCGCCGCTGATGCCAAAATCAGTGGCGAGGAGTGATGAGAAGACAGAGAAACAAACGCTTGCAGGAGCACAAGTACACATCAGAAGTAGTTTTATCTTTCCTCACTGCAACCGCCATGACTATTTTGTGAGAAACCACCACAGGCCGCAGGTGAGAATGTCAGTGTGAACAGTGTGAACCTCGTGTTCCTCAGGTGAGCAACTGTCCAAGTTTGGCTTGAGGGGAGTGCATACAGAGCAGCTTCTGTAAAAAAAAAAAAATATTCTGGGATAGTAAGGGGGGGGGGGGAGCTTGACATCACTCCAGGCAATAAGCTGATGAGCAGCGGAAACATCGGAGGCAATTTTGAACCGACTCCAACCAGAATGTCTTAAATGAGCTTATTGTGCATTTATGACTCACTCAGAAATCAGAGAAATGACGTTTGCACTGAACTCACTCACACATGAAAACATACCAGGCGTCATATTCACAGGAAGAACACAGTCCACAAAGTGACAGTCGGAGTCATCGCCTCCAACTTCGCTGCAGCTCATGTGGTTTTTATTGAACTCTGGGGGAGATAACAAGAGCAACTGACCATCTGCATGCAAATAGTCTCATTACGAGGAATGCTCCCTGGGGCTTGGGGTACAAATTGGCCAGGGGAGGTGTCATCACTTCTCTTCCGGCTACCATTTGGTGATGGAGGTTAAAAACCCATCACTCCACTCTAATCACTTGGATATACTGTAGATATACTGTATATAACTGTTATTATTTCTCTCTCTCTCTCTCTGTGGCACTTATGGAAAACCACTTATTTCTTTTCATACATGTGGAGCGAATGGTACAAATTGCTTTTTGTCTATATTCATCCATCCATTTTCTATAGCTATTATCCTTTGAGGGTTCGCCAGTGGAAGCTGGCGCCAGTCACAGCTGACATTAGGTGAAAGGCAGGATTCACCCTGGGCAGGTTCGACATCCATTCACACCTGCAGTCAAACACAGTGGGAGGAATGAAGGTTCATTTGTGAGAAGTCATATAGACACTGTGCACTGTCCCATTCTCCCTGGTGCCTCCATCTTGTCCTCTCCCTTGTGTCCTCTTCTATTACACTTCACAACATCCACGAACCTTCTCTTTTTCCTCCATTTTCAACACCCTTTGTCCAAATATAATCACTATCCCTCCTCGGCATGTGACCAAACCATCTCAACCTTGCCTCCTTAATGTACCTTTTTCCCCCCAAACCTTTGTGTTTGAAAAGAAAACCTTCCACTGACCGCCGTGTCTTTCTCACGTGTCGCGGATGTTAGAACGTCCTGAAGCTGCAGCAACACAATTCAAAGTGACTCAGCATTAAAAAGGACGAGGTGTTTTTGTATTTTATTAAGTTTCAGCCGCTGCATTTTCACATCCCACAATAATAGTCTGTTTCGACGTCTTCTAATTGCTGGTAAACAAACATTGTCAGAGAGACAGAGAGTAACATTCTCTGTGATTTGAGTCGATTGCTCCTCAGACTCCCCGGTTCACATACTGTATCTCTCTGCTGCCTTTGTCCTCTTCCTAATATGAGTGTGTCCACTGCCTCACACTGCTGTGGTCATCAGTACCGAGGTCCTCTCCCTCCAGACGCTGCCTTTTTCTTCAGAGCTGCTTATTAAAACCCCAAACGTGGCCTCTGGGAACCTATTGCTCTCTCTCTCTCTCTCTGCCTCTCTAAACTCACTCACTCGTGGGGCAAAGGTGCAAGTCTCTCTCCAGTTTGTTCCACGCAGTCAAGCGTAACGCTCGTTCATATTTTTTTTCACCAACAAGAACCAATTACTCTAATAAGACTCCCCTCCTGAACCACCAGTGTCATTATTGCACATCATTCCTCTGCCGGCCCTTTCATGTCGGACCGTTTCGAGCCTATATCATCAAAAGCCGCGAGGAAATTAATCATCGTTTTTGCAAAAAAAGATGCTGTGGTGATTACAGAGCACTGCAAACTCACCATAAAACCAACATCCTTTTTTTTTCTGATTGGAATCAAAGCTTACTGCCACATTTTTATTCATGAAGTCTTCACAGATGCGCCGCTTGGCCGGCCACGCGCTCGGCAGGGACCAGAGATATCGGATGATGCACTGGCTTTTTACTGAATCGCGAGCACACTGTTGCTATGTATAGGCTCGCAGCGCTAAGAAGAATGGATCGGGAGCGCGTTAGAAGACTGATGGCCACTGTCAGGCTGCAGCAAGGGTGAATCATGAACACTCCTATTTTCACCCATCCGAAATTTCCACACAATGTCTCGCTCGTTCCTGGTAGAGCAGTTTTCACCTGCATTGTGGGAATGCAGGGTGGGAAATGAGGGCTCGCATTTCAACTGAAGTGATGTTTAAAAGAAGGGAAAAATGCAACGCAGTGACGAAGCACTTCATGTATGAATACAACACACGGCTTTATAGTTTCACTGCTGGTTTTTCCCGCCTCTCACTTGAAGTTGTTTCGCCCCCAGTTCATGCACCTGCACCGACATCACATCATTATGATGCTCTGCTTTATTGAGCAGCACATTTGGCTGGGGGGGATAAAAGACACGACATTCTAAGAGCAGCGATGATCAGCAGGAAATATGGCCTGTTGTTTCATCCCGTCTCCTCCGCTCTGCACGCCTCGCGGTCCATTAACTGCCCATAACTTCACTTCACGCGGGCGCGTACGCGTTCAGCACCTCGGAATATGGGATACTAGCACTTCAGTGACTAGTCTGCAACTCTATTAGCCGTTAACCTCAGTGCAACTCAGGTGAACGCAAAATGAGTCGAGCAATCAGACAGATTTCCCAGTGGCACGGAAGTTATTGACTCCAGTTGGAGGCGAAAGGCTCTGAAGTGACATGAGTTGCATGTTATGCTCAGAGGACCAAACGTTTATCAGCCCTGCAGAGGAAACAACGTCGAAATGCTGCATGGAGCACAGCAAGCTCTTGTCGTATCAAACCTTACATAATAATTCAGGTCAACAAGCGAGTGTTGTCTCTTCATCTCTGTGCAATCTCGAGCTTTGCTGCTTCCTCTGGAGCGACTTCTGAGACGTTTGAAATTGTTAAATCATTAAAAACTGTTGTTTATTAACAACATGACGCACTTAAAGCACAAAGCTGCACTGCTGGAGCTCTTAACCGCGTGTTGACGGCCGCGTCTTGCATGCCTCTCCCTGAGCTTGGGACACTTTTTGGTGCCAAAAATAAACACTTCTTATGTCCCCCCCAAGTAAGCAAGCGAGGGACTGTGCTCACAGCTTGATATGCTGAGGGTGACTGTCATTATTTTTAGTCACAATTATGACAAACCTGCACTCCTGTGAGTTTTGGCTCCCCTCTGCTTGTACTTCTCTCTGTTTCCTCTCCGTCGGGGGACATTTGAATCATCCGTTGAGCGAGGCTGATCCGCTCACAAATGATTTTTTTTCTGACTCCCACGCGAGTTTTGCAGAAGTGTTATTTGAAAGTCTTTGTTTGGAAATGATTTATTTGGTGGAAAAAAAAAAAATGGTCTAGATATTGTGCGAGCAGCTAACGGGAGGACTGTGTGGTTTTGGAAATGAGACGAGCCTCGGTGTGATTATGTGCGTCGTGTTTAACAGCGTACAGCTCCCGGTGATTGCTTTAAAAACGTTCGGTGTCTGTTTTTTCTCTTCCTTTGTCACCAATTGTGTTCAATCACTGCACCTCCTGTGGCAACACTGAGCCCTTTTGCCCCGGTCTGTGTGTGGTAACCCGAATCAGTCTGATGTGGCTATAATCCAAGATCACTGGGGTTAATAGTGTGTACTGTGTGCTCACCCTAAAGGCTCCCCCCTCCCTCTTTCCTGGCTTTTCATAATGACTCTGTGCCTGGGTCTGATGTAGACTCACAGAGCTGTGGTCCAGGTCACCGTGGGTCAATTCCTGTGGCAGGAAGCTGACGATTGGGAGCCGTGGATGATGGATGCCTAAAAAAATGTCTTTTTACTGAGGTTTCATAAAAACCCTGTTGTTCAAGTGTCTGGATTCATGTCGAGGTGAAATCACGCTCGTTTTGCATTTTTGTGAATCCAGAACGATGAGTGTGAATATAGTGAATGACTTCACTATAAGCCCACACTTAGCAGCAGGGTCACTACCTTTGAGCTCCACTCAAGTGCTTTCAAAGAACACACAAGATACTTCATTTTGGTTCCCTTTGGTACACTGTGACAGCCACTTAGTGTTCATTCTAAAAACCGAACAATCCATCACTGTCGGGCCACACAGGCTCTCCTGTCGGGGTATTTCCCTCCTGGCACCCAGAGGAGCCCTCGAAAGGGTTGAAATCTCCCGCGACCGCCTCCTAAATCTGCCCCGCATCTGCAAAACCTCCTTTCGATGGTTGAAACGAGACCTTGTGTCTCTGTTACTCGCTGTTTTTGTGCTCTGATTCAACGGCGTCTGATTCATGCTCTTTGAGACGTGGGATGACACAGTTCTGCAGGGCGGCTGTGACAACAGCTTGACAGAAGCTGGTTTATTATTGCTCGTCCTCATCAACAGTCAGTGGGAGGTGAGGAGGTGGGAGACACTGTTGTCTGTGTGTTGTTGCCATTCAGGGTCTTTAGAGAATGACGATAACTTCGCTTGAGTCTCTTCTGTAAATGGAGTGGAGAAGCTATTTCACTTTTTTGCAAAAGCCAGTCATGGTTTCCATTCAGGCTGAACAATTTGGGCAAATACTGTATCTTATTGTGATATTAATCGTGATATGAGTTTGAGTCAAGGTTCAGTTCCATATTTACTGTCAATATGCTCTTAACCCTCTCGGCTGCTTTTTTTCCGTGACTATGTTTAAACGTACAGTATAGAGTGTCTTATATCCTTTTTTTCAGCATTATATCATTATTTATATAAACACACCTGAGCAAAAACCACTCAAAATGTTTAAAATGGGATTGAATTTGTGAAATTTGTTGGCTCGTTTTTATGAACGAAAAGAAAAGAAAAACGGTCTAATTTTGTGACTTCTGTACAATTATTGCTACTTTATATCACGACTCAAAATGCGATATAAAATGAATCATAACTTTGACTCAACAACACATAAGAAGATGGAAAAAAAAAATAATTTTAAAGCCTGAAGATGTGACCTATAATCAACCCCCCCCCCCCCCCCCCCCCGCACTAATTTGCATATATATATTATCAGTTTTCTTTCTTTTTCTTTTTAAATGGTTAAAACAGTATTTCAACATGCAGTAAATTGTGAATAACTGCCAGATATTGAAAGTTATTCTGGAAGAATTGGGCAAAAGCACTTTAGTCACAGGACATTTTCTGGCCCTTTTGTGGTTAAAATATATATTTTTTTAAAAACATGTAATTTTGAGGCTTAGGTGTTAAATGATGGGGTTCAGATTAGTCACTGCACATCTTTCTGATGTTTCATCACTAAAAACAAAACTGTGGTATCAATTTCCACATCATAAAATGTATTTTATTTTTGCAAATGTCTTATTTTGGACATGGGGAGTCGAGAGAAACAGCCGCTGTTTAGTTTAAGACATCCTGACCTTTGCGACCTTTGCTATCGACACATTCTGCTATGTTCAATCTTATTGGAAAAGCCATGAACGCTTTAATTAGTTCCAGTGCCATTTCAATCTTCTATCGTCCTGTAATGCAGCTGTGTGGACCTGCGCCTCTGTGACTGTTCTAAAGCCACAGCTTCACAAAACTCTCCTAATGTCTGTGCACAGAGAATCCCAGCAGGGCTGAGTGAGCGATGCCTTGTGCTTGGTGAGCGTATACACAACATTAATAACTCGCGGTAATGACTGGGTATCTCTTGCCTGTATCGGGGGGGTGAGAGGAAGAGGAGAGGTGGGGGGGGATAAAAAGCATTCACACAGCTGAACAAAGGAGCCAGCATCAATTAACTCACCGTCTTCCTCTGTTCACATTCTGACAGCATTTAAGTATGACAAGTGAAACATAATTAGCTATTAAATTGTATTAAATTGACCATTGAGTGAAACAAATTCACAGCGTGTTCCATATATGTCCCCGTTAATTCATGCAAAAAACAGCGTTAATCCATCATAAGCGCGCGTGGCTGCGTGCGTCGTCTTAATTCACCTTGTCCTGTGTTCATTTGTGCTCTTTTTCTTCATTTTTCTGCCTCTTCTGAAGACGGCACAGCAGTTGTTCTCATTTACAGCAGGATCACATACACTGTCACATACAGACTTGTTTTCCCAACACGTGTGATCTCGCTGATGAGGAACGAGAGGCAGAGGAGATGAATCGTCTTGATTATGACCCTCGCCGTGATGTCACTGTAGTGGGCTCATCCGATCCGCATCACGCACACACACGTGACATACAGTAATATAGAAACACTTTCAATGGCCTCAAGGACGAGCATTAAATCCCCCATCAGGAAGCGGTGTAATGCGATGATGTCATTACCCTTGAGGGCTCGCCTTGTTGGAAATGGAGATGACGGAGGCAGCGGCGCTGTAATATGATTTCGTTTAAGGGACGGACCTCGCAGATGCTGTGGTATTTCACCGTAGTCGCATCCGCCAACGATTACATTTGAAGCATTCTGTTGCCATGATATTTCACCACAAAAAAAAACTGGCAAACAACCCTACAGTTGATATAAAGCGGAAATCTTACAAGGTTTAATTGATCTGTGTTATGTATATGACAGCTTTTTTTGGTTCTTTTTGTAGCATGGACCCAAAACCAGATGCAGGCGATCGATGATGGTGCCATTCTCCTTGTTGTGAGCTGATGTACCAGTAAAATAATCTTAGATATTAAACACTACACTGTGTTGCTGCTTTAACCCGTTAACAAACACCTAAGCCTCAAAATGTCTGTCTGGACTTGATTTTGCTTATTTTAACCATAGAAGGGCCAGAAAATGTCCTGGTACTAAGTGCCTTTATCCATTTTTCCAGAATAAAATGAGTCCAGTAAACTTTATTTTTTCTTGGGAGAATAAAATGGATAGACATCTGTGAACTGACACGATCAAATTTGGGACTCAAGAAGCTTCAGTAGTAGCAGTCTGTGATATCGAGACTTAACTTCATATATAAAGGTTACATAAGAGTTCCATTAGATCTGATTTTATTGATTCCGCACTGGGGAAGTTCACTTAAAGCTAGAATCCGTCATTTTGTGACCGTGTTGTTGTTGTTTTTCTTTAAAAAATGACGCACTGTCTCTTTACTTGACATGACTAATTTCAATTACAAGGTTGTTTTGTGTGTGTGTGTGTGTGTGTGTGTTTATGAGTGTTTTAAATCTGGAAAAACAAAGTTTAGAAAACGGTCGGGTCCTTGAACTGTGACACGGCTAATGTTCTGCGACGACTGCCCTTCACTGTTGTTTTTACGTGGCTGTGGGCAAAGACGAACACTCTCCGGTCCTCCGGTTTCTAAGCAACCTCCACCTCAAAGCGTGGAAGTAATGAAACGGGAGTGAGTCGCCGTAGAGTCTTTGATGGGGTGGACTGATGAGGAGTGGACCTGTGGTGTGGTGGTCTTCCCACTCCCCTCGTCTGCTTCAGAGGCAGTTATGTCTTTGTTCAGCAGGGCATTGTGCACACACACACACACACACATATAGAATTGACTATGAGTGTGAAATATATGCTGAAACCGATCGATCTCTTTGCCGCACCCTTCAAATAACCAATGACAGCTTAAGCACTGAATGACAGATAAATCCAGTCCAGTCTTGCACGTTCTCACAGCCTTGGTCCACGTTTTCCGCGTCTCCTGTTACAGCCCATTACATCTACTCGTGTCGGATGCTGAATTATTCCTAGAATCACTACCTGGGGGAAACCAAATGAAAGCCAACGTGCCCACTTAGGACTTCTTTAGCACAGATGTTGATGATCAAAGCAACATAAGTGTCTGAGCAACCTTTCACTTTTATCTAAGAGGTGTAACACATCTGCGTTTACTATATCTTTACACACTGTGTGCAATATTTAAGACGTGAAGAACATGTTTATAAAGTAAAATAAGGGATGGTATCCAAATGTCTTAAATGTACCAATTTTAAAGTCTCCAATGGTGAAATAAGTAGTTACTGTGAAGTACTTTGAAGTCTTGGGTTCTTTTGACTGTTGATTGGACAAAATAGGAACATGAAAATAAAATCTGGAAACTAACTCACTTAGTTGCAAACGGGCGTTTATCGTGCCTCTGGATCACTTTAGTGCATTTTTTGTGCACTAAAGTTGCAGTAATTTGGTCGTAAAATCAACCGTGGCTAATATCGGCCACATCGTGGGAAGCGGTTCTCATCCATACGGAGCTCCCTAAGTCAACGGTGCAACTCGACAAGTTGTGTCCGGCTCTGGGTGATGTTGGGGACCCGCACACGACGGCGAGAGTGCATCCGAGTGCACCTACACACAAAAATCCTACATTTCTCCTCCATTATGAGCAGAGTCTGGCTGCCAGCAAGCACCTGACGTCATCAAGAGAATCTCAATGCCGATCGGTCGTCACGTCATCGCAACACTTGAGCGTTGGAGCGATCGTTGCAGCGCGCCGATCACACAGATTGCACCATATAGCGGCACAAATCGTGTCTACTAATCTGCCTTTGTGTGTCAATGTCTTGTTTTTGTCCACATTCAATCATTTCTTTGTCATATGGAGCAAAGTAAAAACAACATATTCACATTTAAGAAGCTTTCATCACTCGGTGAATGAATTAATATTAAATTAATTCTCTGCAGACTAATGTAAAATAGAACGACTAATCAAGCTTCGTCTCATGTGTTAGATTTGATTTCCAGTTAAACGTTATAGATCTCACCGGCTGACATCACCTCCCCCACGTTAGATGAGTGTATTGTAAATGATCCGACCGCATCACGTCCAATTTTCCTCCTCGTTATTGTGTTTCCACTCATTCATTTATTTATTGTGCGACACAGTCGTTTACAGTTACACGCAGTGTGCCGTTATCGAGCAACAGACTTTTTTGCAATTTGCCGTTGACGTTGGTTGGTTGGTTGGTTGTGTGAGTGAGAATGAAAGGACGGACGGACGGACGAGAGACTTCCTTTCATTTCCTTAATGTTGCCGTCACTCTCCAGTCTCCACCGACGTCAGAAACATGCCGGCATGAAAACACGAACTCAGACGTCCGCCGTTTCACGTCATCAACAAGAGTGAGGTGAAATATACAATAAATAAAGAAATAAATGGAATTATTTAGCAATAAAACAAATTATTAAGTGCAGTTACATTAATGGCAACAGCGGCATCTGTCTGCAGCACATCAGTCAACGAGGGTTAACTGAGCAGCTTCACACAGTCGCTCCATCACTGGCTGATAAACACTGTCCTTTTTTTTAATTTATTATTTTATTTTTTGGCCGGGGCATCGTCAACAGCACTTATTTTGTTTTACTGCTGTGAAATTAGGCCAGTAAAAACACCGCGACAGGCACTTCCACTAATTGCATTTTACTGTCAGATGTGTCCACGTTCACCTCTCGATCCCCGAAGCGACGCACAACCTTTCCGTCGTTGGAATTAAAACAACACGTGGGTGTGTTTTTTATTGTGTCGAGTGTTTCTTTTATTTTAGTCTAAAGTTCCCTGTGGTAGTAGTAGTTTGAATTCCTGATAACACTTTCCATAACAAGTAACAATAGAGTGTTACTATGGTAATCATTTTAATATACGTATACAGTATACATTTAATATATAACATAAAAGTATGATTATGGTGATAGTAATCGCCATGTGAAGGTATTAAACTGCTTTTAGCCTATAGAAGCCATTATAACATGACATTACTATAATATAACCATACTGTCACTGCAATACTGTTATTATTATTGTACTGTAATGTACCAAGTTTAGGTTGGTGTTCCACTACAAGTCATCACTGCACGGCCGCGACACACACACGCAAACGAGTGACTTGTAAAGCAGCTGTTTTTAAGTGTAACTGAATCATTAGAATCAGTTCATTAAGACTTAAATAACTTTAAAAACTAATATTTGTGCTGAAATACAGCGGCAGGGTGCGCTCGCCATCAGCAGTGCCGTGGCTAAATACACCAGACTCCTCTGTTAAATATTGGGATTTTAGACATTTCCCTGGTAACTGTTGGGAGATTGACGCACATTTTCAGGATTGTTAAGTCTTTTTAACTGATCCACAGTTCGGCATTGTTAG
Source organism: Solea solea (assembly GCF_958295425.1). Classification (NCBI taxonomy): domain Eukaryota; kingdom Metazoa; phylum Chordata; class Actinopteri; order Pleuronectiformes; family Soleidae; genus Solea; species Solea solea. The sequence continues at coordinate 3,606,014 of NC_081151.1, forward strand.
GCTCGATTCTTGTGTCGGACGTCTTGCTCGTGCCTCTTCCTGATGGCACTCTGACCACTCTGCCGTGCCGTGCCGTGCCGTGCCGTGCCGAGTCGTGTTGAGCCGGCGGAAACACGCCAAAAGTGTCACTGATTTCCTTCCACATACATCCAGTACATGTAATCCTTTGCATAGCGTCAGTAGCGTAGATGTTGCCGCTGCTCTTAATTTTTTTTTCTAATCTGATTGTGCTCAGATTAACATCACAGCGAATCATTTAGCACACTGATTGACTTTGCGGGCGCTAATGTCCCCGGCTGACTTTGGAAGGGGGAACGGAGGCGTGTGAGAGACAAGGATCTGAACTGGACTGTCTGTATCTCTTCCATCTCCAAAAAGTCATTATGGCCCGGGCCCCCACCTCCCTCCCTCCCTCCCTCCCTCCCTTCACTCTGTGGGCTGCTGCTGTCTGCAGAGAGGAAAATTACATTAGAGGAGAAAGGATTTCAATTGTCTCCTTTAGGCTGAGGACTGTGGATGCCTGTGGGGCCCATGGGATCTGTAGTGTTTTGGAAATACATTTCCTGATGGGTTTGTCTCTGGGGACACGAGGGCTGCCCCGCACCTTTTCTCCCCCCCCCCCCCCCTGTAAAAAAAATATGAGCTGATCCCTGAGAACGGCAATGCTGCGTTTAACATTTTTACACACCCGTCGTGTCTATTCTTCATCGTCCCTTTCGAAATAATAACACAAGTGACAATATCAAATTATCTCTCATTTTCTCCTCAAGCCGTCAGTCGCTGCAAAGCATGTGAACTTGAGAGTATGTTGCTATGGCAACCGGGAACAGTTCTGAGGCTTCCTCTAACAAGTTGCCTGGCAATGCAGTCCTGGCTGTTACATAAGATGCAACTCACTCGCTGTCTCCCTCCCTCTCTCTCTCTCACACACACACACACACACACACACGAGCGGGGCTTTTCCTGTGGCAGCATTTCACATTCAGCATGATTAATTCATAGCTGCTTTCGATTTATGAGTCCTCCATGCAAATGCAAGCCCCGCGCAATCCACCACTTGGCGAGCAGTTGGCGCAGGTTCGTCGTTGTGAACTCTGTAAACAAAAAGGTGGCGCTTTAAAAAAATGATTGAGATTGAGGAGATTGTGAATAAGGAAGCGAAACAAAGAGACAACTGCTGCTGCTGCTGCTACTGATGCTGATGTGTGGGATGAATTTATCACGGCAGAACATGCACGGGGCTGTATATCCTCAATATAAGCATCGTAAATTCAGCCTTTTGTCTCCAATTCCAAGAATACAAAAGAGGAGCCGGAAAGTTTGGACGTACAAAAGCCTTAAGTATTGTCATTCGGCCATTCGGGAGACAAAGAACGCTGAATTAGTTCAATTCCGCTCCGTCACCTACAGTTCCATCTTTACTTTGACTGGCAGAGAGCGAGCGGGCTGAGGAGGAGCGCTGAGCAAAGCACAGATAACACACTCCGTCATTAGTGTCCCGCGCGATAAGTATTCAGACATGCAGCGGCTCCTCCTTATCTGGCCACTGTCGTCTCTCTGCAGCTAAACACTACGAGTGACTTCAGCGCGACACTCTGCCGGTGAAATTGGGTGTTAGAGAAGGAAATTCTTATTTTACATTTGTAGGAAGAGCCTGCCAATAGCTTAATCATTTTTGAAGAGATTAGCGCTAGAGGCTGATAGACTCACAGCTCTTTTGGGAAGGGGGATGGGGGGGGGGGGTTTACAGTAATATGCATATCTGCTACAGCTTCTGTTTGCTTTGTAGCGCTATTGTTTTGCAGCCCCCTGAAAACATGCACAAACTGACTTCACATACTCATTCTTATTGTTTACTGGCACTAAAGACAGCATCCACTTACCCGTGCTAAGTTCTCCTCGTATAAACGGCACATTCGGGTGTTTGAGTGTAGCTACAAACGACAAGAACCGGAGGCCATGCTGCAGTAATGTGAATTATTGACCCTAGAATAGAATTTTGTTATCTGTTCCTCCCCCCATCCATACAAATAATTTGTATACACACCAGATACTGGTTTAGGAAGAAAATAGTAATGAAAAGCAACACCCTCATTTGCACCAATCTGGTGTGTACCACTCATTTTGTCAGTTCTCTGCGAACACAAGTCAAAATACTGTATAAACCTGCACAGAACCAGTATAATTAGGCACAGAATGTGTTTCTGAATCCACTCCCATTTTTACTGGGAATCATCCCCCAAAAAATAAAAGTATATTTGAGGATATTTTTACATCAAGGGGGAAAAAGTGACCTACAAAGTTACCATTATACACATTATGGAGCTTCTCTCTCTGAGTCCCTCTGTCTAAAGGGAAAAGGGTCCCTGGTTCCAATCCCAGCTGACATAGGGGGGCGGGGTACACACTGTACAGGGCTTCACGAATTGGCCCACCAGAGGGTCCAATCCTGCCCCCAGGATAGAATTTGTGAAAATTGCACATGATTAGAATCTAGTTGTAAAGGGAAACACTACATTTTTCAGCTGTGACCGAATGTTTTGTGCCTTTGGAAGTCGTAATGCACACATGTAAATGGTACATTTAGGTATAATATTGTTGAAATTGCACTTATTTTTCCTCAAGAAAGTTCAGGTTGTTCATAATTAAATGTAAAATAAAGAGAATATCCTTGTTATTTATAGGTTATTGTGCTATTACTTTACTGGTCGGGCCCAAATTGTGCTGTATGTGTCCAATTTAGTCTGTAAAACATGATAAAAAAAACGACATGCCCTGAATGATGGTCTAAAGCGGCTGATTATGACGTCTGTCAGCAGCGTGTCACTTGGTGTTTCGCAGAGGTCAGTGTTTGGACCGCTGCTCTTTTTTAATAGAGTGAGTTATTGTCGTATGGATTCGTGTGACAATGGCTCCTCTCAGTAGTTTGCCAATTTGATTTATGGCCATTTGTGAGAGAGAGCAGGTTCTCCAATGTGTAGAGCACTGACTCAGCAAACTGTAATGTAATTTTTTGGGGGGGGGGGGGTTTGTTCTTCTCATGCCTCAGCATTAGTTGTCAGTCATAGATGTGAACATAAAAGGAACAGTGTGTTTTTAATCGGACAGAGACGACTGATCTCTGAGGGGAAAATGTCAGCGGCTGCTGCGGCCGTTTTTAAATCAGCTCCGTTAGTCGAGTATCGCATTAGCAACTAAAAACGCTGTAGGTTCAGTTTCAGTTCACGCTCGACTCTTGACATTAATCGTCCCGTGCCGTCACTTGGACGGACAAGTGTGAGCGGGATCGGTGCCAGCGCTGCGAGCCGAGGCCTCATTTTGATCAGAGCCACTGAGGTTGATGTCATCACACTGGCAAAGCTGACAGACGTTGCTGCTTTTCCTCTTTGTCCGTCGGCTCCATCTCAAACCTAATAACTCCGACTACTGCTGATTTACCCCGAGGGTTGAGGCCGCAGTTTTCTAAAGAAGCTGTTTAGTCATTGATTCTTTTTTCTGTAACTACAACACACAAGTACAACATTTAGCATGCGTTGCATGATATACAGTCTGTTTAATTCAATTGATTTGATAGCATATGGGAGTGAAGTGAGCTCTGCATCTGTTTGAAAGTCGTGCATGACTGAAAGAACGACGGACGACTGAGGAGTGACAGAATCTCTCTGTGATGCCAAACATTAAAGGCCGTGTCGCAACACTGGATCCCTCGCTGACAGCCGTCTTCATCCCGGTCCTCTCATCTCCAGTGCTGCAGCTAGCCGCCATGCTAACTCACCACTGCCAAGTCTGAAGGTCGCACGCCTATGATGTCCCGGTCCAGTCCTGCGCTTTATTATCTTTTAACTTTGTTTTCAACTCCAGTTAGGGTCTGAGCGGGTGGAAGAGTGGGAGCTGTCAGTGATACTCAGCGCAGATATAATGCTATTTAAATGCTAATGTGTTAAGAGGAGCACGACGACCTTTACTCACACTCTGCACGCGGGGCACAGAAGCCCATAATAAATGAGCCTCTTCCTTTGACTCCCGTTTCCTCCGTCCCTGCTCTCCTTGTGTCACATATATAAAGGTGTGTTTATCAGGGCCAAGCCCAGAGCGCTGTGACTACATGTTAGAGCTGAGTACAGGGTTCAGGTGTTAAGTCAGACATGATTGGATGATTGCAGAATCTTCAGAGTGTTGGGTCAAATGTGGCCGGTTTACTTTTGCTTGTCGAGGCAGACTTGTGTCACTACAGTGAGAAAGCCTGTGTCGAGTGAAGTGGCTCATGGCCTTTCACAGACACGGTTATTTAAAATATTATATATTCTTTTTTTGTCATCCTGTAGCACATTTAACCTTTCGTGCTCAGGTGCACCCATGCTAAAATTGCCGTGGGAATAATACACAACTCCTTATATGGACATCCTGAGTGCGTGAGTGTGTTTATAGGTCACATATTTAGGCTTTAAAATATGTGTTTTTTTCCGTCTTCTTATGTGTTGTTGAGTCAAAGTTATGATTGATTTTATATCACATTTTTAGTCGTGATATAAAGTAGCAATAATTGTGCAGAAGTCACAAAATAGAGCGTTTTTTTCTTTTCTTTTTGTTCCCAAAAAACGAGCCACGAGTAAACAAACAGTTTTAGTACTTTTTGCTCAGGTGTGTGTTTATAAAGTTGGTGAAAATTAAATATATTTTGATATAAGACACTCTATTTTACATGTTATTATAGCCTCTGTACTGTATATACTGTACGTTTACACATAGTAATGGTAAAAAGCAGTGTTCTAAGGGCTAAATAATGTTATTCTTACTGTGTGTTGCACATTAAGTATCCTTGCAGTCCATCTAAGTGGCAAATGGCCCCGCCTCTCCAGGAAGCAGCAAATGTGAAGGCAGGTGCTTGTATCCGTGTAAAAACATCTAACCCCGTCTGCAAATGTCACAGATAGTACATTCACACAAACTGAGAGCACAGTCTGTAAATATGTCTTTATTAAATAACCTTTGTCGTGTTTAGGTCGGTCTACTTTTCTTTAGCTTAAGTACATATCAACAAGTCTGTATGTATCTGTCAGGAGAAAGACACATGACATCACCTTTGACAAAAATGAATCAATCATTCATCAATAAATGAACGGGACTCGTGATGAGTAAAATTCACCTCATATAACCCGTCGTGTCATCGTTCCATTGACATTTTCCGTCTTGTACGTGCGGCCTCGCAAAAAAACTCTTCTTCATTTTTACATCGGGCTGCCAAGAAGACTTCCTCACGTTAGATGGGTAAAAAAGCGAGAGTATGTTTTTATCTCGACATATGGAGGACGACAGCACTTTGGGAGTTGAGATCTTAGACCTCATTAAAAACTAAGTTTGAAAAGACTAAACATTTCATCTCATTTCCTCCCAGACAGAGCACTAAGCCGTTCTCATGGTGTTGAATGTTTTGTGGGCGTTTGCTCGACTTTTTTTGACCCTGGAGGAAAATCTTAATTACACACAGTGATATAGCGACATGACCCAGTGGACACTTACTCAACTGTATTTGAATATTGTAAGAAATATAGTTTTGGATTTAAATTTCTTATTAATTGGGTAGTGACATTGTTCCAGGAAGAGTTTTGCCACTAAGGTGAAAATTTTTGTTCCCCAGAATTTCCCGAAACTTGGTGGGAAGATGCTATAGACCAAGATGAACAAAAAAGTCAACCAAAACCATTTTGTCGCACCGACGTAAAAAAAAGTGCCCATTTGTACTAGATACATCAAAGCTGAAAAATCGTCGAAAAGGTTTTGTGGATTCAAAAGGGCGTGGCCACGGCAATCATCTGCGTTTTGGCCAATTTCGACCATTCGCCGCGAAACAGGAAGTGCCCTATGACTTCGGCATACATTGATCCCGAACATGTCTACAGACACAAACTTGAACCAACAGGAAGTGGCCGTTTTGAATTTAGCTGCCATTTCGCCACAAAACAGGAAGTGCCCTATAACTTTGCCACACATTGACCGGTTGCCTCGAAACATCATACGTGACACAACAGACCGACCCTGAACACGTATACGTTATCATTACTGTTCCATGGAGACGTGAGGGCCATATCACTGTGACTGTTCTTCATAAATCTGCTTATGGCAATGCAAACCTTTGAGTTTTATGCTATTTATTACTGTGACTTTTCTTTGATTATTCTATCCATTTATACTGTAATTTGTAAACGCTACATTAAAATCTCAATCAGCAGGATTCTTACTGTATCACTCCTGTCATGGTTATGCTGGGGGTTTTTTTCCCATGGAGGATGACAGTGTTGTATGGGTGTAATATAAATTCGTCGAGTCACCTTTTTCTTTTTCTTTTTTAGAGCACACTGTTGTTCCATGGTCCACTGATAGGAGTAAATAGTCTTCTAGGGGAATGAACACAAAAGAGAGAGAGGGAGCCGTTCACTGTGGAGAGGTTATTTTCGGGGGGGAAAGACAATTTAATTTGTCACCATCACAGTTATGTGAAGGAGTAAAGTGGCCTTAATTTGGAAGAATAGCAGCAGTAACATTTCCACCAGATTACCTGGAGATTACAGGGGTAGTTGGGACATGAACACTCTTTTTGTGAACATATAAACATGTAAAGTGATGGTTTAAGATACTGACACACAGTCAGCACTGATCTCAGGGAATCAGACATGGAAAATGTGGTTGAAAACTGATTTTACCAAAGGCTAACCCCACTAAATCTACATCTGCTTAAATACATCACATAATCTAACGACTAATGTTTGCCCTTTTTGACTCTTGGGGACACGGGAGCAGCTGGTCTACTGCTGCCTCATTTGGTAAGTGTATGTCACGAAAATGATATCCAAGAGCAGTGTCGCAAAATAACACATTTGAACGTATTGATGGAGGCAGCGGTGGATTAACAACTCCTGTGGACTGTGTTGTAAAATGGCTGAATTTCTCTATGGACTGCGACGGTTCAGAGAGTAAAGCACTTTAGAAAGCGACACCATTTTCAGTCACCAGCTGGAAAAGGGCTGTCTAATATAAGGTAAAGCATTAAATGTATCGTAGACTTAAGCAGGTGTGGATTTGTTTAGGTGAGTCTGCAGTTCTACATCTGCTCCCTGGCCTCTTTTTTTACTGTTTCTAACGTTCTCTAACACTTGTAGAACTTCAGCCTCCCAGCATGAATCACTGCAGCAGCAATAGTGTTGTGGTAGACAATGATATTTTGTAGCTAGATCATTTTAATTTTCATTTTATTTTTGTATTTATGACTCCGTATCGGAATTAAGTTCATAACAATACTGATATGTTAATACATTAATATACAGTTTGGCCTTAGATGCATCTTTTTCTATCTCTTATTTTATTGCAGTTCATAAAGCTCTCTTACATTTTATGGGGTTACAGTGGGAGTGGGAGGGTTTATGAGGTGTATTATTGGCAGGCAAGTGATCTTGGATATTGCTATTCTTTGACTTATTTATTTGTTTTTCTTTTATAAGACATGATGCAGATAGGTTTAAAACATGGAGGAGCTTTTCTGCTCTACTTGTGAAACACAATATGATTATTATGATATAAATACCTTTTACAACATCATTTAATCAGATATTAAGTCGTTCAAACCTTCCAAGATACTTTTCTCTAAGGCATTAATGGCATTTATGGTGTTATTAATAAAATAGTAGTTGGTTTAACCTCCGTCTTCCTGACACATTTCAAAAGACAGACATTGTAATTACAGTGGAAGCAATTCAACGGTGGGGTGTAAAGATAAAGTAAACCCTTTCCTGTGATTAAGTTGAATACAATTGTGTAAAATATGGGGACGTCTGCCCTTGGTGACCAATCACATAGAACTGGGTGTTAATCTAAAACTACAAGGCCAAGAGAAAGAGAAGGAGGGAGAGTGTGTTTGATCGCCTCCCAAGGACGCTTATCCGGCCATAAGGCTCACAGCTCTCTCCTCAGGGTTTTGATGGATGATACCAGCAGCACAAAGTGATAGGCTATTACTTCACTTTGCATTGGATAAATGGCAATGCGGGCTCCTACCTGTCGCCTGTCCTTCTCTCTTGTTTCCCTGTCTCTGCAGCAGTTTGTCATCACGGACCTGAGGAGAGTGAGGGTAAAAAATTAGAAGGGCTGACTTTGGGGTTTTCTGGGTGTTTACAGTGTTCATAGTTGCGGTGGATGTGTAGAGTATGGTGGGATCTAATGTTCCGTCTCTTCCTTGTTCTCAGACCAGCAGTATTCATGGTCGCCCTCGCAGTACTTCGATGAGGACACCTACTCCCCTCCACCCAGGAACATGAAGGGTCTCTCCGGTGGCCGCCCTGCCCAGCTGCAGCTCACCTCTCCCGCCTCAGCTCACACCTGCGGCCTGGCTGACTGTGACCACATCCTGGACCACCACCTCCATCATGGCGACACAAGGTCACCCTCCTACCTCCTCAGCCCCACCGAGAGCTGCCCCCTCGAGAGCCACCACCGCTGTTCCCCAAGGAGCTCCATCCACTCTGAGTGCATGGTGATGCCAGTGTCCATGTCGGCCACTGACCACTCCATCTCTAGTAGCACTTTCCCCCGCATGCACTACGGCAGTGCTTCACGGGAGAGCGGTGGAAACACTTCGGGTGGCAGGGAGTCCCGGGATGATGGTGGCTCGTCCTCGCACGGCGGCAGCGGCAAAATGAACCGGATCCCAGCAAACCTCCTGGACCAATTTGAAAAGCAGATGCCGCTGCACCGGGACGGCTTCCACACACTGCAGTACCAACGCACCTCCACCACAACCACAACGACAGAGCAGCGCAACGAAAGCCCGGGCCGAATACGCCACTTAGTTCACTCGGTACAGAAGCTTTTCACAAAGTCCCACTCTCTAGAAGGTTCCTCCAAGATGAACGGTACCAAAGGCGACTCGCACCGGGACAACTCGCACCACCACCATCACCACCACCAAGGCCACCACAAACACAGCAAACGCAGCAAGAGCAAAGACCGTAAATCTGAGGGCAAGCAACGCTCCGGGGGCTGGTGGAGCTCGGACGATAACCTGGACAGTGACAGCACGTACAGAACGCCGAGCATCATGTCGCGGCATCCTGTGGACCACATCAGCCACTGCTACCCTGACTCCATGCACAGTCACCTGGCAGGAGACCTGTCCCTAAAGACCTCTAAGAGTAACAATGACGTCAAGTGCTCGGCCTGCGAGAGCATAAGCATGGCACCGGAAGGCAAATTCATGAAGAGGAGCTCCTGGTCGACGCTAACGGTCAGCCAAGCCAAGGAGGCCTACAGGAAGTCCTCACTCAACCTGGAGAAGCCCATGACACCCACTGACCTTAAGCCCAACATCAGGCCCTGTCACTATCTACAGGTAAGTTGAGCTTATGTTCTCTGACTCGCCATTTGTGTGCAACACCTCATTTAACTGAAAAAAAAAACGTCAGTTATAGAGAGTGTGCACTGCAACACACGGAAAAACCATGAGTCATAAACCAGAACCTGGACCTCCATAGCACAAAACAATTCACTCTTTTTCTATAGGGGTTTATTGATCAATAAACACAAAAAAACTCATCACAGCCAGATGTCCGGCTGATCAGAAAGACAGTGTTTTTGTTTGTTGCTGTGTATCACAGTGTGAACCTACAGTATCCTGGGGCTCCAAATCAATTAACTCCATGCAGGAGATGATCTGCGCTGGAGGTGAAGAGTCAGCAGTATGAGAACAAAAGATTTTTTTGACCACGTTATTTGCTGTGATTTTACGTAGGTTTGAGCTCTGAGTGTGGTTAACGTTTCACAAAGGGCTCACGATTGGCTCAGCGTGAGGCGGCGTAGCGCCGCAGGGATCGATCGGAAGGGAGTCAGCACTTTTCACAGGAGTGTTTTGTAGCTTTTTAGACGCATGCTTGAAGAGTAGAAAAAGAAAGTATGCCCAGGAATTGGGAAGTGCAAATCAAAGTGGGGAAAAATGTGAAAATGTCGTATCTGATAGCATCACGTTAGTGCCGCCCGCAGCCAAAAATAAAGAGCACTTCACCGTAATGGGAAAGAGGACTAGAAGCGTCAGTACTCGGAGCGGAGAGAGTGTTGAATTGATCTGCCATAATCACAAAAAAACAATACATTACTCAAATTAAACTGAGCTAAAGAAAGCAAAACTTGTGTCGTCTAAAAATAAAGCACTTCTACTTGGTCATTCAGCCGAGGCAGTGTCCAAGACGTCGGACTATAAACACTTCTAAAAATATCCTCCTCCCCTGCTTCCTGCTGCAGGGCTATATTTAGCCCACTGTGATCAATCCAATCCATGCAGGGTGACACATCTCCCCTCCCCAGTGGAGATCAATGCCCTCTCCGAGCCCTGGAAGATGTATGGAAGGAGAGAGAGGCGGGGACATTTCGAGGTGCATCCGACTGAGGGCCGTCGTACCCCCTGAGGATGAACTGTGATCCTCCAGGAAGCAGAAAGGACAAAACAGCAAATTTGGGATGGCTATTTTTGTTCCCCCATGGCTACTGTTGTTCCTCTCATCACCAGGAGCAGTCAGGCGGAGAGACAGAGCCGATAGTCAGGAGTGATGCTCACACCACGGGGTCACATTGAGACGTTTTCACTTCCTGCTGCTTCTGATTTGGATTTCCCACAACTGTCTGGTCTCTGTGTGTGTGTGTGTGTGTGTGCATGCATGCATGCATGCGTGTGTGTGGCACATGCACACATGGGGGGGTATTTATTTTCCCTTTATTATCCACCAGTTGATTTGATGATGTGCCAGTCACCTTGTTTGTGCCCTTGGACGATGACAGAGGGAAGGGAGAACACCTTTTGAAGTGTGGCAAAAACAGCATCTGCGTGTTAACGTGTGTGTGCTCTCCACATTAGTGTGTGGTTTCTCGTGTGTGTGTGTGTGTGTGTGTGTGTGTGTGTGGATAAGAGATTGATTAACCGGCCGTTGAAGAAGACAGAGACAGATTCATTTTGGCTGCTCTCTCTCTCTCTCTGAAATGACACTTAGGGTATCTGACCTGGCATTAGTGTTTCTGGCTGAGTCATTTCACAAATCAGCCCAAATTAGCTCCACACACACACACACACACATATTTATCAGCACTTTAGTTAATGATCAGTTTTGCCATAGGTAAAAAACGACGGTATCTGATGAGAGATCACTGAGCTGCACTCCGAACGTTTCTACTTTATTTACATCTATATCGTTCATTCACAGCAATGAAAATGATTATAAAATAAATATTAGTCCATACATCATTAAATACATCAATGAATAATTAATGCTGTGCAGTACAGACCTGATTTGTGACGGTGGAAGTAACTGAGGGTCTGACTTCCTCGTATTCGTTCGGTGTGGATGTTTGAATGAATGAATGAATGTAATGAAATAATGAATGGATAAAAGTGGGCAATGTAACTGTTTAATTTTGATCACACAACTATGTCAAGTGTCACTTGGGAAACCAACTCAGACCACAAACAACACAGAGTGTATCGCAGACACGCGTTCGCACAAGCACATTTTGCATTTTGCATTTTGCATTACGCGACGGTTTGTGCACAATGTGTAGTTATTACGGTAATTTCACTCGCGCTGTTGCAGGAAGCAGGGGTTCTTCTTTCAAAATTGTTAAAACATTATTTTAAAATGCAGTAAATTGTAAATAACTGCCAGATTGAAAGTTATTCTGGAAAAAATGGGCCAAAGCATGTCGTTACAGGACATTTTCTAGCCCTTTTATTGTTAAAATAAGCAAAAAAAAAAATGTTAAGATGGTACCTGTGTCTGCTTTCGTCGCTTTTTAAGTTTAACTGTCGTCTCACAGCATTTGTAGTTGTCTTTTCAACCAAGTCAAGCGCACAGACGTCGGGGCACTTCAGAGGTAAAGCCTTTTTCCTCGAGAGGAGGCGATTGTAGATAATATTCATCCACTGTTAGCAACACCTGGCTGAATTTGAACGTGCCTACAGTTGTGTGATACACTCTGCCACCTTCCTGTGACTTTCCAGCACCTTATCAGTCCTGATAAAGCCAGCTGCCCCAGCAAAAGCTCTCCTGTTCCTTCCCATCATGCAGCGCCGCGGTACAAAGGCGGGATTAACTCAGTGATAGTTTGTGCTGATGCCTCGTGATTTAATAAGCCAATTAATTGCCATGATGGCTTGCCAAAGGTGGAGCTTGAAAGGCAGAAAGGTGGATGATTAAAGCAAAGTGCAAAGCAGCAGAAACCAAACTGTAACAGAAAGCTAAAGTAACCTACACACACACACACTCACACACAGGTGTTCCCTGACTTTTTCTTCCATGGGTTTCCCACATAGTAATTTCCATTGTGTTTCAAATAATTATTCTCTGTTCTATTGTTTAAATGTCAGAATTATACATTTGCACTGCAAAAAATGGCCGTATAAAACAAGATAAAAACACTAAATCTGAGAAAAACGGTACTCAAAACAAGTGAAATTATTTGTCCATGCAGTAAGATAATTTCACTTGACAAGATTTCTTAAATTAAGATAGTTAATTCTAGAAATAAGCAGCATAAAATGCTGGTTTTAAGATGAGATTACTTTAAAAAAGTCACTTTTTACAGCCTCAAAATAAGCTAAACTAAACTAAATATAAGCAATTACATATTTTGTTTTCTTACTTTTAGCAAATTAAGATGAAGATTATAAAAATATTACATTTAGAGAAAAAATACTGAAGTTGGTTTATCTTGAGACAAGACTTACTTCATCTTAAAACTAAACCTTAAAACCTAAAGTGTGTCCTTATCTCTAGATAAGAGCGCTCAACCTTCATTTAACAAGCAACATCATCATCAGTGAGTCAACCTTTACAATAAAGACATCTGAATTTGCATTTTTTTTCACAATCCACAAAAATGAAATTCTCAGCCCTCTCCAGTAAAAGAACTTCATGAATGTGTGAGCCGTCACAGCATGTGCTGTGTGCCGTTAAAGGTGCAGAGGACGACGATGCAGAGACGCTGTCAGCTGAAGGGAGACAGACGGGGCGAAGCACATGGGCAAGCTTTTACGATGATGAGCTGACAACGCTCCACTGTCAGCCAGTTGCCTGCTGAACTTGACAGGAATAGCCTTCTAGGCAGTGAGGTGATTTGTTGTTACACTGACAGTACTCAGCCAGTGAATTACCACCTATGACGGCAAACTGACTCTGCCTTTCCTGTTATTTGGTCCCCTTGTGGTTCTGGTCTGAGATCTCCTTATGTAGAGCTGTGACTGGACTCGTCCAATCTGAGGGAACCCAAAGCTAAAGTTTCTTCAAAGTTCATCGGGTTTCTCTCAAAGTAAAGATCCTCTAGAACTCATCAGCTTCGGCATTGGCCCCTTTGAGACGAATTAAACATTATGTCTTTGGTTCGGTTCAGCTGTAGACCACAGTGTGGAAGACTGGCTCCACACAAGTCTCTCTCGATGACCATGGCATGTCTCAGTTTTGTGGGTTTTGGTGGGGACGCAGATGACTATGAAGCATCCGGAATGCTCGTTGGCACACTGGAGAGGTCAGAGAGGATGTAGGCACGGTGTCTTTCTCGACAGACTTTCCCTGCTGCCTCTTCAACACAGCACAGGATCGTCTCCTGCTCTCACTGAGGACTGCACCTTCTTCAGGATGGTCGGTCCTGGGCTAGATGTTCCCAGTGTTTGAGGTCATTATCAAAGCTCTGCAAAGATGACTTTAGAGTGTCCTTGTAGTGCTTTTGGGTCCACCTTGTGCTATTTTGCCATATTTCAGTTCACCAAAGAAGACTTTTTTTATGACCATGGCCATGGCACAGCTTCAACGGTGGGGGATGCTGGGCATATTGGACCTGCTGAGGATTTCAGTGTCAGGAATTTATGTCCTGCCTCTTGATCCTCAGCAGTTTCCCCAGGCAGCTCAGGTGGAGGTGGAAGTTAGATCAAATTCTTGGCTTGTGAACATCAGGAGGCTTTCAGGAGCTCTCACTTTTATAGTTGTGAAAAACGGGACTCAAAGGGAGGTTTTGTCAGCACTCTGTGTATTCTTTTTTATTTTTATGTAAAATTGTCTGCGTAGGTTGGAAATTGTGGCCAAGAAAAGAGATTTTTGTGATTATTTTTAGCCAGTGTCTGACATCATCGATGATGTCACCACTCTAACACAAAACCTAAACTGTGACTGTGTAAAAACCGTGATACGTATCAAAGCATCAATTTAACTGAAAAAAGTCCCAAGTCTTGTGACCCGTAAAAAGTTCCAACCACGTCTCAACATGAGAGTATGACGACACTGTGAGGCTCCAAAGGGGGATGGGTTGTGATCATTCTTTTAGGACCCTTCTCCGTTCATTTCTATGTGAAATTTCTTCGATTTCTGTTGCCATAGTTACTCGAAACGCTAAGAGAAGACATGGCACACAGTTCCTGGTCAAGCCGCACATTTCTGATATAGGGTGTGTGGGGGGGTTTCTTCATGAGTTTTGTGACAAATATTTGGCAGAAGAAGAAAAAAAAGAAGAAACGTGGACAATAACAAAAGATGCTCTCTCTCTCGCTCTCTCTCTCTCTCTCTCTCTCTCTCTCTCTCTTTCTCTCTCTCTCTCTCTCTCTCTCTCTCTCTCTCTCTCTCTCTCACTGTGTCTTTACTTAATGGCATGACTCTTTTTCCTGGTGGGAGAGATGTTGTGTATATACAGGTATAGAGCTGCAGGGTTAATCAATGAAATGCACTGCTGCACTGCAGGAGCATTAGCTGAAGCCTGCCTACGCCCTGTGCATTCTCATACACACACACACACAATTTTTATAAAAGGTAAGGTATCCATAAATCTAATGTACAAATGTCTGTTTATCCCTTTCTTTTGGAACCATTTCAACTCGGACCTGGGTTCATTCCCAGCACGGGTCGCAGTCATTTCAATTTTGACTTCTAATGTAAATCTTCACACCTGAGCTGTGACTTTTTACACAGCTCACAGCTGTACTCACAAGGGCCCCTTTGTTTGTCGTCACCGTCGCGAAATGAGCTGTTGGACAGAAAGAGAGCTGTCATGTGTACAAAGGAAATAGTCTTCAGAGACAGACTGGCCAAGTGTCTTTTATTTCTTTAGCTGAGGCTTCTGTAGAGAAGCGTTAGTGATCATTTTTGTGTCAGTTTCCGGTGTTTTATAAAGTTGTAAGTGGAGTGCTGGTACTAAAAACAACACAAGCAAATTCCAGAGTGTATTTTTTTTCTTCTTTCTATGACCAAACATCACTGAACGAGCTTCAACTTAAACTTCATGGTTTCCATGGTGGCCCCACCCGTGTTTGTGCACATGGGCTTTCCATTTGGTGCTTTTCCCTTATACAGTTCGGTTTGGGTATCAGACACATTGGTTTCCATTATTTCCCATTATTTCAGAGTTCCTCCTCAATGTGGGCGAGTTTGATTCTTGTGTTCATGACATCAGTTGGAACCTCACCAGAGCAGGTACCATTAAAAAAAAGGACCAGGAACTTTCCTTAATGGAAAGCAAAAAAGAAAATAACTAACGAGTCGAGCTGAGTAGTGCTAGAACTTTACCCCAAGCCCATTATCTCTTCAGGGCTTAAAGTGGAGGGGGGGCCACCATGAAAACTATAAACGGATAACCACACTTAGAATCCATATTTATCAGTCTGAATATAACCCTTAAGGGGCCCACATGGACCTGCTGGCTGGGAGTCCAAACCTGCAGCTTCCAGCGAACATATTAACTCCAGCATGGGCTGTTTATTCAAGTGAGCCAAGGCCATTGGTCAGTCGCCCATGGCATCATTACTGTGTCCACCATTTCTTCACATAATGGGATCTTTCTTCGTCTGTTTCGCCGCGTGTTTCTTAAAGAGGACTGTTTGAATAAAGTCGTATAGATTGATTGACGTTGAGCGCTGTTGTTGGAAAGTGACACCGAGCATGCTGGGTCACGGCGTGTATCCTCACAGCAGTCAGCCGTCTCACTGCTGCTGCCCAGACTGTGTATTTTTATCCTCATTGGGAGACACCGTAGACTCCATCCAGTTTATCAGCAAATCCAAATGAAAGGGGAATCTAACCACAGCTTGCGCCTGTCCTCCAGCACTACGTTCATTAATTAGATGTCTAAAAATATCAAACCCCTCCAAGACTTAATTAACCCATCGACTCCATTTGGTAGCTGCTGTGAGTCTGTCTTTGGAGGCGAGATGAATGACTGTTATCAGGATGTGTGTGTTTGAGTGTGTGTGTGTGAGCGTCCATCCTCATGCCTGCGTCACATTAAGCTTATTTATTCTTTATTTTTGGGCCCAGACTTACTGTATATCCCTCTCCGTACAACGTGTGATTCACCCATACCCTCGTGTTTCCGTCACGTAACACCACAGCTTTGCGCTGGAATCTGCCACTGAGCTTTAAATCCTCATCGGTCATAGCCTCCTCCGTGCTAACTCCACAACATGGATGAAGTCGACTTTGATCCATGCGTTCTCTGTGATTAAGAACGAGTGCGTCGCAATGAAACCATTACCGATCAATTATTCAAGCCATTTTCATTTGATGTGACACTGGCTTAAACAGTAATTGTGGGTGGGCGTTGCTCTCATGCCAGAGGTCAGTGGATTCATTCTTTTCAGCTTCACCTTCCAGAGCCGCTAAAGAGTTCCGTGTCTCATCGTTTTGAATAATTTGCACTTCCTTTCGAAATGACAATTGAATTTTTTATTATTTCCCAATCGATGGCATTTGCCTGCAACAACAACAAAAAAGAAAGAAATGATGAGACTCGTGTATTTGACGCCTTTGTGACATTTTGCATGCTGCTTATCTCGTCCTGACGCTCGCCACAGCCTGTCAACCGTCACTCAGTTCACCCGTGAACCTGTGAGTAGGGAGTGAGTCACTGATTGCAAAAAGAAAGAAAACAGTCTTATCACCATAATCACAAGCTGTACACAGCGTTATTAAAATTAACAGTTGTTAGAGTGTGTGTGTGTGGGGAGGGTTACAGGGATATTTTAAAACTCATCGTGATGAAACTATGGACCCGAGTCAGATTGAACTGAATGTGGACTGGCTCGGAGCCAGGGCCGGCACCAGCTGCCAGAAAGTGACAAATGGCTCCAGTGTTAGAGAAACCTTCAACTTCCACATAGAATGTAATGATTTTTGACAATGTCATATTTTGCGGGTGCAGCTCATTGATTATGTTAATGAGCGTCCCTCTAAAGCAATTAAGTGGATCCAGAGGGTTTGACTGCAGTGGATTTCTGCACGTGTGTGTGTGTGTGTGTGGAATAAAAGACCCTGAGTCAGCTGACGCCGCCGCCGCCGCCGCCGCTGCTGTAATAATTGAACATTAATTGAACCCCATTGTGCTGTTGAGCGTGCAGGCTCGTGTGTTTTAGAATGCGTGTGCGTGCGTGTTACTGTGTATAATGAGTTTGTGAACAATCCTCATCAGTTCATTATGTGAGTGGGTGAACTCGTCCCACCAGATTTGAATCAGGCACACGACCATCTCCAGGAACAGAAACCTATTAGACGTTACACGTTGTATAACGGCGCGCGCCGTAAAAGAATCACATTTTTCACTTTGCAGTGAGACGCACACGTGAACTGCTCGGAATTAAACTGTCTGTTTGACCAAAGTATGGCAGCGGTGTGCAGCCCCTTTTCCACCTTGCCACATTTGCACGTGAACAGCGTGAGCAAAGTTTGCTCCTCTTCTCTATTGAGTGATTATGATCAACATCTTATCCAGATTTATAACAGCATGTCAGTCAAGGTGTTGTTACATGAGCTGAGCAGCTGTGGAAGCTGTGGAAGAGTTTTCAGTGTGGAGTTGAGTCATCATGGAAAAACATAACTGCGCCTGGGGTAGAAAGGGACGGGGAGGTCTATTAGATGACACATTGCTCCGTGAATGAAAAATGTGTTGGTTATAACACTGGTGATTACATTTTTAATGCTGAACCGTCGCTTCATTCAGATTCTACACTGATCAGCCACAGCATTACAACTGGGAACATGGTTTAATGTTGTGGCAGATCGGTGTAGCTTTGACTTAAGCCATTAAAGCCGTGGGCAATAATTGAAATGACAGACGAGGTTTTAAATCATTTGGTTGAGAATCAGTCCAGTGGGCCACCACATTAAAAACAGTTAATGGTCTCTATGCTGTAGCTATAATTATTGTAATTACATTATATTACATTATTACATTGTATATTATTTTCAACTAATATAATTAGTTGAAAAATAGCTCTCACTGTGCTTTAACGTTGCATGGTATGGGTGTAATGTTTACAGTTTACAGTACACGGTTCGATACAACAGGAAAAAAGCAATAAAAAGGCCCACATGCACAATTCTTGATTTATTTAATTTATCTTGTAGCAAGCAGCAAGTTTGGGTTCGTACCACCTAGTGTTGGTTGACTGAAAATATACAGATGCACCGTCTATTAACATGTAATCTATAAGATTATTATGGCAAGACAGAGAGAGAAACACCAAACTTAGTCTGTGCTCTCTCTAAAATCAATTTCCATTTATTTCAACATGTAGTAAACTTTAAATAACTGCGAGGTATTCAAAGTTAGTCTGGAAAAATGGTAAAAAATCACTTATTCGCTGGACATTTGGAGGCTGAGGACACAGACTGACTCATTTGCTGTTCAGTATTTAAACATCATCTAAGTTAAAATTCTCTTTTCTGATGCACATACGTTTTACATTTGTCTTATCCCCTCCCCTCTTTTTTTACGCAGGTGCCCCAGGATGAGTGGGGGGGTTACCCCGGCGGCGGGAAGGACGACGAGATCCCTTGTCGCCGGATGCGGAGCAGCAGCTACGTCAAAGCCATGGGGGACGAGGAGAGCGGCGAGTCGGACTCCAGCCCCAAGACGTCGCCTCAGAAGTCGGTGCGACCGGACGCCCTGGTCAAGGCCATCATCAGACCCAGGGAGCTGCTGGACTCTCAAAGGTACAAAAAAAATTTCACTTTTTTATTGGTATTCCCCCTCATTGATGACAGCTCATTCATGTTTGACACTACCAATGGGTGGCGCCAAATATGAATAGTTTACTCTCATACAACTTTATCAAAAAATATAACATAATAATCTCTTTCTGTGTCCCTGTTTCAAAGAATGCAGCTTAATGTTCTGAGTGAGAGCGACAGTGCTATCATTCATTGATTTATCCACTTACCCGCACTACTTCAGCGTCAAACACTCGATAGCTGAGCTGAACTCTGCGCTCATTACAGTTGCGCCTTCGTGGATATTCATATCAGTGTTTTCAACTGCGAGGAAGGCGAGCGGCGCGCTCTTCTGGGATGTGTTCCTATTAAATGAGCAGAGAATGGGAGAGGCCTTTTGTCTCGGAGAACTCTGCGGTGGAGGAGGAAACACTCATAAGAGGATTACATGATGAGACAAGCAGAAGACAATGTCAATAAACACAAGAAACTATGTTACGGGGACGGAGACATAAGAGTATGTGGTGTCGTCGGATCAGTTGCGTAGCCTTACCTTTTCATCGTGCTGTAACTAAGAGACTGTGTGTGTGTGTGAAATGTAATTATAGAACAATGAGATGCACGTTTTAGGACAGAAGTGGATTCCCCAACTTTCCCTGTGCTAATTATTGTGTTTCTATTCTTGCCTCACCTTTACCAGTAAACCCTGAGCAAACGGCAACAACAAACAAAAAGATAAACGTATCAAAATGTCACCACCACTTGCTTTTTGTTAGTTTGTACACTTTTCAATTATAAATCCACAAGCGAAGTCATTCCGACGGCTTCTCGTCGTCTTATTTTACTGCCTATTGTGGTCTTAAATTGTATTGCTGTAGTCGTTCAGACGAGCGTTATTGCGACGTGGATGGAAGATGAATCTTTCCCGCTTTCCCTTGTTTCAAAGATGACAGCAGAGGAAAGTGAAAATTTCCCCCTCGAAAAGGACTCGTTCCTCTTTGTTCGCAGCTGAATGAGAAAACAGTAATTACAGCCGAGATCCACAAACGCCTGTTTTAATAAAACAGACAATTCAATACATTATCCCAGATCTGCAGACGTGCTCTGTCGAAAACACAGGATTTATTTTTTTTTTATTCCGCTTTGTCAACTATGTGTACTTCACCATCCAAGGTTTAAAGTTATTGTGTAGGTCTGTGCTTTTGAATCGTCATGGTATTTTAACATTTGCATCGCCTCAATAACCCCACAGCCTTTATTTGTGTCAATCAAAGGTATTATTATGTCAAGGATTAGATGCAAGTGATTTCTCGTAACAGTTTGAGCTAAAATGCGGTGTTAGAATATCTTGTGGGCCCAAAAAGACGTTATATGACTTTTGAGTTGAGGTTCCACTGTGAACCGGACAATGATGGAAATACATGTTTTAACCCTTAGAACATGGAGCAGTTGGGCTGCTTTTTTCCATTACTATGTTTAAACATATACAGTTTATACAGAGGCTAGAAGAATGTGCAGCATAGGGTGCCTTATATCCTTTTTTTTTCAGCACAACCTAGAAGAAATTCATATTCGCCAACTATATAAACACACCGGAGCAAAAAATACTCAAAATGTTTGAAATCGGATGGAATTTGTGAAATTTGGAAACATTTTATTTTGTGACTCCTGCACAATCATTGCTACTTCACTCAACATCACGTAAGAAAAACGCAATTTTTAAAGCCTGAATACGTGACCTATAAACACACACGCCCCCAGGATGTCCATATAAGGAGTTGTGTTTTATTCCCACGGGTGCAGCTGCGGCACCTGTGGATTTTTCTGCACCCTACAGGTTTGATGTAATGCTGTCTATGTAGTCTTCATTTTAATGACTGTTCTTTTTCAGGTGAATGGGTTTTTAAATGTTTTCGTAGTATGTTTTTAGTACCATTTTTTTTTAGGTAACGTAAGATACGATAAAGTTTGTGTTATAGTGGAATCTGCCATTATACAGTGCGTCAGTGTCACATTGACGGACATTTCAGTGGAAATACAGTTTAACGATAGATCGAATGTTATGGATTGTCATCAGGTAGCATTGTAACGACATTGTGTCACCAAAGACGCAGCCTCTCGGCCATTTCCGCCGCTCTTTCACTCGATGATGTAACGCGTGAGGCCGCCGCGGTGAAGTATGCTCCTTCCTCGCCGTCTCGCGAAGCTTCCCCTGACAATTCATTTTGAATAGCCGCAAACAGTGAATGATTTATGAGGATGCAACAGCGGGAAGGGCTATCAGTTGCTGTTATTGTACTCCAAGGCCCCTTTGAATAATGGCTCTCTCAGTGGTTATACCATGAGTCTGCTGGGCTCTGCTGAAACGGAGATATTGACCAGCAGGGATCAGGCTGTGTGGCCTGCGTCTGAGTCCATTGACAGCAGAGGCATTATTATTGAGTCTGCAGGAGAGGGGTTGTTGTCACGTTCCGTTCCAAACGCCAGGAGTGTCCCCAAGAGTGTCGTTACCTAAGAGTCCTAATACTCCCCAGAAAACCACTCTAAGAATGCAATCATGTGGTGTCTTTCTTTTTGGATTAGGGTGGCAATATCTATCTATCTATCTATCTATCATATATTCTTTTGATTTTTTTGTTGCTCTGTTCCTGTTGTCTTTGTGCGTCTGAGAAAGCAAGGTTTTTGTTTTTGGACTGCAACGAAAATGGACGGATGGATTTGAGATAGATTTGGTGATTGGTCAGTGAAAATCAGCCAGGTCAGTATTATTAGCTCATGGCAGATTGCTATTGAAATTCTTCTACACAAATAGAGGAGATCATTTTTAAACAGCTTTTAATTACATGCACTAGTTTGCGCAGAAGGAAGGAAGCGGACTGACACGTTCATATTTCGGCTGTAAAATATCCCACGTAGCACAAAACTGTATGTTAGTGTGGAGTTTATGAGATCACAGTTAGTTGATCCCAGGGGAAAAATTGAGTTAGGATAGTTAAGTTGATAGTAACAGAATACAGGTCATAATGTACTGCATGTAGAATAAGATATTGGAGTGGATGCAGTATATTTTTCGTACATAATATTTATGTTTATCAGTTTTTTTTAATGAAAAAGAAAAATAATATTGGCACACATACTGTAGGAGTATTAAATAATCAAAAAGTACACTGTCAAGCAGGCAATAACTTGTGTTACAGCTAAGTTTATTTGCTTGTACTTTCATCTTTGGAAGAATAAAGATGAAAAAAAAATGTATATTACAAGAGATTAGATTACATGAGATTAGATTACATTAGATTAGATTAGATGCCCAAATCTGTCGCCACGTTCTTTTTCAGGTGGTACTATATTTGTTCCCGTCTCTCTTTTTTTCATTCCTGGCAGCACAGCACTGTGTTCCTTGGTTCTATTTTGAGTCCACACATAAGATTCACTATAGCTGACACCTGACATGAGAGCTCTGGTGCTGTTATGGTTCATCGCGCTTGTTGGGATGGAATTAGATTGGATTCAAGACAGGCATTGTGTGTAGGTTGTATTTTTCCCTGCACTTGTAGCAATTTGATGCCCCCGCTGTGGCATTCAGATGGGGCCGAACACAAGTTTGACAGCAGCCGCTCCCTGAAGCAAATCACGTTAAAGCGAGAACAGGCTGTCCCTCCATCTTTGCCGTTTTTGATCTCTTGCGGGTTGACAGGCAGCGGGGTCGCCTCTTTGTTCATCTCTGCCAATAAAGACCACATCACAGTCATGGGCCCGCTGAGCCGGAACAGCCTGTGCTGTGGATGATTGTTTTAATGACACCTTCATCCGCAGGTCCTGTGTGTCCCATAAGACATGATAGCGTACGTGTTATTTGTGTTATAGTGATTATACAGTATGACATGTTTGATACCAGGCTGCATTGACACACATGCACAGAAGGACATTTGAATGAAAGTGTCTTAACATCACACGCTAATCGATCAATCATTCACACCCATTTCTGACAGTTTAACATTTTTATAACATCAGCAAAGCATTCGATAATAATTGATTTGACACGATGTAATTACTCATTCGAACTTCACTTGAATGAGCGTTTCTTCCTTTGGAAATCAAGGTCAAAGCACAACTCCTGTTCCACTGATTTGTGACCGTGCGAGACGTGGCGAGCATAGACGGGCTCATTTTCCTCTTCTCAAGGCTTTTGCTTTCATTCTGCTTTTCATTCCACCTCTGCGTCGAACACGATCTCTGTCTCCCGTTACCTCGTCTTATGATTCAAATCACTGCGTCTGCTAGTATATATATATATATATATATATATGTATATATATATACTAGCATAACATGGCAGAAAAAACTCTAATCTTCAGCCATCTTTAAGTTGAATTACTCACCCATAAACAGCCATAACTTACAATAAAACACAAACTAGGCACCTTTCATGGTTCCCTCCCTCCCTAGATACCAAGGTGCCAGGCATCTGGACCCGATACTCTATCTTACTTTGTGTCAGTTGTCCTCGGATCTGAGCTGTCTTCAATAAAAGCTTTCAACTCCACCTGTCACTGACTCCCAGAGGTTCCGTCATAGTCTCACCCGATCATCACCGAACAACTCCGTTAAACAATCGTCAAACCTTGAGTCCGTTAGGTTTCGTCAACCCAGCCTAAGACAGTTCCGAGCGCACACTCTCGTGTGGGTACAGGTGTAGACGGAATCACCTCAGTAAATCCAGTTTAGCATTTCGCAGCTCTCCGTTGAGCAGAATCTGATTACACTCCTCCCGCCGCTGCCAGAGCAGTGAGTCGTTCAAAAGCTGGATTTGCTCACGTGTTTGATAAGATAATCATCCGTTCTTATCTAGTATGATTATCTGTTTCTCCAGTTCCCATTATGTAATACAGTAATACTGACAGGTACAATCAGCTAATCAGGAGATATCTAGGCATAGAGGTTACGTTGCTTATATTGTGTTTTACTTTTCAGAATCATAATGTTTTAAATAATTAACAGCTTGTCTCATTGTAATAGTTGATAATATACATGATCACTTAAATGCCAGTATGTGTCATTGTATATGTTTCTATTAGATAATCCTACTGTAATTTAGGTAAACGCTGCCATTTTGTGCCGCAATCTTTCTGCAGCAGCTTGAACAGACAAAGCAGCCAGAGCATGCATTTAAGAGGAAACTCACCATGCAGTGCAGAATAATGTAATCCCTTCTGGTCTGCAAAGGCAACTGTGGTTTCCTGATATGTTTGGGGGGGGGGAAAAGGAGAGGAGTAAGAGTTCTCTGTTTTGTTTTGTTTTCCACAATCTGCAGTCTCACTAATAGATGTAGCCTCGTCTTGCACACTGGACTTCGTCATGTCCCTTGTATGCTTCTATAGACATTAGAGGAGATGCACTGTGGCATGATTTGATAAAGAGCCAGTGCCATCTCGAAACAGCCTCCACTCACTCAGCTGACAACAGTGCACTCCTGACAGTCATGGGTTTTGAGTGCACTGCGTTTATGCCTCAGTCGCTCCACTTACAGACGATCTTGTCAGCTAAACGCTCAACCAAGTTTCACGACTTGGGGAAGGATGTTAAGTGATTTTTCTTTTTCGTTTGTTTATTTGGCTCTATTAACTCAATGTAGGAAATGTGTGTGCTGTGTTATGTGTTGTTTTAATGTGTGCACACGTATGTGTTTCATGAAGAAGAAGAAAGAATTGCCTCTTCCGTGCGAAATTAACCTTTTCCCCATCAATCCACAACATCCATATCTCCTAATCACACTAATGTTTGCAGCACTTTGGTGAGAAACCCCATGCAAACATTCAGTGCACCATCACAGAGCCGGAGCCGTTGGCCTTGTTCCCAGTGACGTCACATCCATCCCTCTCCTCCCACCTGTGGGACCCAGTAACTCTGTTTTCTTCTCTGCCCACAGCTCTTACCGCCTGGATAAAATCAACAGTGACATGCGTAACTACATCACCAATTTTGCTGCAGACTTAAGGTGAATACAGGCTCAGCGCCTCCCCCTCCCTCCTCCCCCTTGCCTCTCTGTTGCTGCTGCTGTGTTGCGGTGGTCAGTCTCAGCTGTGGGAGAGCCAGCTGGCTCGCTGCCCTGCTGACACACTCAATATGGACGTCTCACAGAGCTAACACTCCAAAGCAGTCAGTAAAGGGCCACCAGGGGCAATCTGCTCTTACAGGCACAGCGTAACAGGCATCGTCAAATACAAAAAAAGATATGATTACGTCATAAAGACATGGTAGTAAATGACATACTGCATAAATCGTATGTACTGCATTAAAGACGATGTGTTTTGTTGCGAGATGACATTTACAGCTTCCAAACTTTTACCGTTTCATTCAGGCTTAATCTCGGACTGTGTCTTTATTGCTCGAGGATGACTTTGAGTGTTGCTAAGGTTGATTTTGCTCTGCAAGTACACACAAGGCCTTGCTACAGCATGACAAGATGAATTAAGGGCCTTTTAATCACAATGGCATTTTCCTTCCATGCCAAACACCAGCGTGTGTCTCTATAAAAAGCCCAGAAAATGCTTAGTCATCCCTGCCTGCCATTGTAAATAGATCTGGATGTGGGCATCTCACTTTGGTAGTCCTTAGGTGACTCACAAATAGTCTCTCGTTTACTTAAAGCACATTTCTTCCTCTGTGCTGTTGTGTTTGTCTTCTCTGCAGTGGTAAGAGCCGGTCGTGAGTTTCTGAGCATCTCTCTCGCGCTGCTGGGGAAGCACTTTTTATTTGACCTGCCCGACACTGGGGTGCTCTTTGAAGTGCTTGCTCGTTAACTAGCTCCCAATTTGCATTTCTGTCGTTTCCAAGCATTGATTAGATGTTTCGGCACCGGGGAAATCGAAATAATGACACTGGTGAACTTGTCAATGGGATGGGGGGAGAGAGACAGCAAGAAGAAAAGGCAACCCTCTTGGGGGGGGACTCAATCTCAAGTTCAGGTTACCCAGAGGACGCTCACTGCACTTAATAGCACTTGATTGCTTTTGTCAATATGTTACACCTGCAGCCTCAGATGTGATATTATGTACAACCAAAACACTTAAATATGGACTATAACACTGCGTTCATGCATATACACATACACGTACATACACAACAAGAGGACGACAACAACGCACTGTGCACATTAACGCATCTCTACTGCAGACCCTTATTTTGCTCCAAGACATTTTTTACAAGGGTACTGAGGCTTTTTAAGTTTGGTAAACTTTCAACATTTCTGACCCATAGCTGCATCTGCTCTGTACAGGCAACGTAGGGTACCTCACGGGATGATTTGATATGCGATACATGGTCCACGATACCAATAATATCACAGTACAACAACTCTATGACAATCAACACATTGGAAGACTCTTAACGTAGCTTTTTCTGCCATTATCCTGCTGTAACTTCCCCTCATTCACCTGAGCAGCGCCACCATGAGGGGAAATTGTGAATATACTATATATACTATACGCCCCATTGTAATCACTGAAGCCAGAATGTCAATTTAACAGGTTTCCTTGATCCCCTGATAACATATCATGGTCATTTTAAGACCTAATATAATACATTTCTTTGCACATAGCACCTTTAAAAAGTTGTCACAGTGGCCTTCGTCTCACTACCTGCTTGCTTCTCTTCTCCTCTCTCTGTTCAGTCAGAGCTACCACTTGCAAGCCGCCAGAGACATGCACCCGAGCATCGCCCTGGATCCCTCTGCCAACTACAACTCGCCCAAGTTTCGCTCCAGGAACCAGAGCTATATGCGAGCAGTCAGCACCCTCAGTCAGGCTAGCTGTGTTAGCCAAGTGAGCCAGGTGAGTGTGAACCCTTTCAATTAGGAAATATACTCAAATCCACATCATATAACGTGCTTCTCGCACTGTAGACTAACCCCAGGGGGCCCAGAGGAGATCCCAGGGGAATCTCCAGCAAAATCTACAAGATTAATTTACCACAGGGCTTCATTTAAAATCCCACACAATAACCGTCTGAAACAGAGATTTCTCTCTCTCTTGGTGACTGCAACATGACAGTTCATTGCAGCATTTTTTTTTTCTTCTGTAAACATTAAATCGCTCTTAACGTATCAATCTCCCTTTTAAACGAGAGTGGTATTGATTTGTTCACAGTCTTAAAAGCTCAACTAAACTCCTACTAATTACAGGTACCAGCAGAACAAGATGTTTATCTTTGATTCGGGATATTGCCAAATGGGAGTGGGACAACGAACGTCAAACAACAAGGAGGTCCTCCCTCCTCCTCTGTAAACAGATGTTTGTAACATTCTTAAACACACACATACACAGAGAGAGAGACTACAATGATACGCCATATACAACCGAAAGAGAAAACAGGAAAGAGTTCTTGTCGGTTACAACTATATATATATATATATATATATATATATTGCAACCTGACTTCATGAAAATGAACGGAACAATATAGAAAATGATTCATTGTTTCCCACAGGTGAGTGAAACAGAAGTAAATGGCCAGTTTGAGTCGGTGTGTGAGTCGGTGTTCAGCGAGGTAGAATCCCAGGCCATGGAGGCCTTGGACCTCCCTGGCTGTTTTCGGACCAGGAGTCACAGCTACCTGCGAGCCATCCAGGCCGGTTACTCCCAAGACGACGACTGCATCCCCCCCTTGGCCTCCACTGTCACCTCCACCATTAGGGCCACTACAGGTAAGGACAACTAGACTTTCATTTTACAGAGTACGACATGTGACATCCTGGTCGTCGGTCATTTTTTATTTTATTTTTTAAAGTAGAATTGACAAACTTACACCAGAAGCTTACATTGATGTATTGTCATGGATGGAATATTAAACATCAAGTGCAAACTGGTTGTGCTGTCAAACAGCTTGACATCTTTGCATGAATCACACCCTGTATGTTTATCATTGTTTCTGATGGAGGGACGATTGCGTTAGCTGTCACCTGTGAGCCGTACCGGTTCATCCGACCGTATTTTGGAACACAGTGCTGCATATCTGCTCATCCATTGGATGCATCAGAGAGTAAAGCTATGAACCCTATTGAAAATCACAAATGGAAATGATCTGAAATATAAATCAGGTCAGAATGAGGACATGGCTGCTTTCTACACTTCATCTTTTTTCTTTTTATGAGACACCATATGGTGACACCTGTTGCACTCACAGCTTTATCCCAATCTGGTCAAAGAGTTGGTCTAATTTCCATATGCAAAGTTTGCATTCTTTACTTGGTTTACACCTTTCTGCAAACATATACACACTAAATCCCCCCCCCCCCCCTCACTGTTTAAAGCACGAGATCCCACTTCTCTGTCTGGCCTTGGATAATAAACACTGTAAAGCTGGCAATAAATATATTGGCAACTTGAACTGTCACGCACATAATATATCACATGTGCAAACTTGCTGCAATAAATCTACTCAGATGACACGTTCATTTACTCCTGCGAGTGAGCCTTGATTATATATTGTAAGCTGGTGGTGGTTTCAACAATTCCCGTGATTGCTGGATTCACAGAGGAAACGGTATGTCCTTGTACAGATGAAGAAAGAAAGAAAGAAAGAATGGGGGAAGAAAAGAAGACGATGTCTGGACAAGACATGCGAGCGGATTCCACCTCCTCCCACTGTATATACACGAAATACCGTCAGTCAGTCCATGGTAGGGAGGATTAGAGGTGTGAACATCTGGAGATGTGCTTATCATCAATCTTTCATACTGATAAATGTCTGCTTACACTGCTTTCTCTTAAAAAAAAAAATCAAATCATTGCATTTGCCCGATGCAGAGTTTGGTATGTGATAGGGTTTTGCCATTATTTTGGACATGGGGCAGTTGGTGCTTCGAATCAGTTGGTCAAACTGGACCGCACATTTTCAATAGGGTTCATACTGTACTCCCTGAGTGACAAGACACGGTCTTGAAGGTTTGCTCATCTTTGCCTCTTTTCATTGCACAAAGTACACAAAGTTGCTTTACCTCAAAATGAAGCCACGGGAGCATGCAAGGATTCCTTTCTTACACCTCATTTACTGGAAATATTTTCCATTCTCTGTGATGTGTTCCTGGAGCAAGATATAGCTTTGTGCACTGAAAAGATGTGAAGAAGAATGCATGCTACAAATTGAGGTTGAGAAGGCAGTGTAAGCCATTAATTGAAATGAGTCAAAATGGGAATATCTCCTTATTGGTATATACTATTATTAGTAGTATAACAAAATTACAGAAACTATGATATGAATATTCTTCAAAATACATCACATTTAAAGATGAGCAAATTGGAGCAATAATCATAAGATTAGGACTTTATCTGTTACGTATTTCTGCAGTTATCTTATTTTGACTCATGGCATTCAGTGCATGACTTGATGTTAATGCTTTGTGGCAATTAAAAGCACATTCTCTCCAGCTGCTCACACCTCCGTCCATATTACAGATACATATTTACATTTGTCTTCCAGACAGAAATTATGTGCAGGAAGACTCTTGTTTACCTGACCAGACCAGTATACATGAGGATTTGGCAGACACAGCCCCTTTGGCTCATGACGATCTAGGCTGTCCCATAAGAAGAGACAGGCTCTACCAACAAGATAACATGGGAGCTACAGCCAAACCTCTGTCAGGACCGCCTGTTTCTCCAAGCCTCTTCAGATCCCCCAGATCTAGTGCCCCAGAACGGCCTTCACCAAAAGCCATCCAGGCCAGTATCAAAGAGTCCGCTACCTTGGCTGCAGCGATCAGCATGCAGTGGAAGGAAGAGGTTTCTGCCATGCGCAGAGAGCTTGCTGACCTAAGGAGGGACCTCTGCAAAGAGCTCCGTGCTTTCAACAGCAATTTTAACACTTTCACGCAGCATTACAACACATGGTCTCCCCAAGCTGGCCACGTGGCAACTGGAGGTGGGCTAGGGTCGGGTGGCGGTGGAGTTGGAGGGTCTGGGACAGTCACAGGAGCAAAGTCAGGAGCGGAAGCAGGGGCAGAGGTGCCGGCAAAGGCAGGTACTTCAGGGGCAGGCAAAGGAGGACATGGGAGCTCTACAGTAGATAGAGGTACTGGGGGAGCTAAAGAAAAGAAACCACAAGTATCCAAAGTGTCTGTGGGGACCCAGGCCAGGAGCAAGGGGCTTGTTCGGCAAAGCACTGCAGATGCAGCTGTTAACTGTCCAGAGGAGAGTGAAGAAAAGAAAGGCGCCCGCCGAAATCTGCCAAAACAACTCTCAATGGACCCCAGCATTCTGGCCTGTCCACAGTCTATGTATGTGGAGAGTGCCATACCACTTTCTCTGGATCCCATTCTTCCAAGCTGTGTTAGATCAGTCCAACTTGAGCCATCCGATTTAAATGCAGTGTCCTCCGAAAATACACAACCAGAAACATCACAACCAAAGCCAGGGCTACCAGACCAGCAAATTTTGAGTTCATCTGACATTGTCATTAATGAACCAGTCACGACTCATGTTACAGAACCAATTCACCCAGCCCCTGAAAGCCCAAAGGATCCGGTTGCAGTAGAACAGGAAATCACACCACAGCTAACAGATATAGACCCAGCTAATGTACCTCATTCACATACTGAAACATCTCACCCTGACATGATATCTGCAGATGCAGAACTAATTAAAAAAGATATGATACAGTTACCATATCCAGTCCCTGTAGTTACTGTGTCACCACCAGAGGAACAAGATGTCATGTCAGATTCAGAGTCTCCTGCCATCGTGGACACGCCAGATTTAGTATCTCAAGATCATACGACTGTGTCTTTACCAAGTTCAGAAGCAGATGATTCTGATTCAGAATTAGAGCCAAAACCATCTGAAGTAGAAACTGAGTTCTCTGGCCCAATAAACCAAGGGTCACTCCCACCCTGTGTCACACCCTCACCTGATCTTGGTGTTGTTACACTGTGTAATTTAGAGACTGGTATCAGCTGTCCATCTATTGTGGTATCAGAGTATCTGGATAGTGACAGTCCTAGACTTGCAAGTGACAGTGACAGTGACACAAATCCAGATCCTATTATCAGCTTTCCAGACGATCCTTCTGACCCTCCCCCAGACCAAATGGCACCAGCCTCGACCTCTACTTCCACTTCAACAGAAACACAACACAACACTGAACCGGAGTCCCAAGATACAGAGTGGCCACCCCTTCCGGAGCCACTGGACACCACCTCCATATATCACACTGATCTGGTTCACTTTGACTTGGTCATGCTGACTTCCCTAGATCAAGATGATCTTGACTCAGTGTTCATGGATCCGGAACCAGACCCATTTGACCTTAGCATTGACTCTCCATCTAATGCTGAGTATTTAGACCCACCTTTATACGACTCAGATTGCTCACCCATAACATCACCTGTTGATCCTGCCTCTCCGTGCCCCCTTGATCCTTTACAGTTAACAGAATCCCTCTCTTCTGATCCCACTTTTGAGGATTTCTTAGATCTCTCACCTCAGGACATGGCCTTGGATAGCGTCCCACTCCCACAGGTCACTGTCACAATATCCCCACCTAGTTCAGTATCCCCTGATACCTCACTAGAGATAGACTGCGGCCCCGCATCAGACTCATCTCCACCAGATCTCGAAGTCATACCCTCGGTGGATTTGTCACACATGGAGTCCGACGATGTTTTAGTGGAGACGCTCCAGTGCGTGGCAGCGTACCACGAGCAGGGTGACAGCGTCGGAGAAGAATCCACAGCTAGTTCTGAAAGGTCATCGAGCGACAGGGCCTTTCTGTGGTGCAGGTGGCAGAGGAGGGTCCATAGACGGGAATCAGTGCGCCGGAGTGCAAGTGTGGAACTGTGGAGTGGCAGATATGACTACAACAGCGCAGAAATCACATATGTCTCCCTCACTCTGTGAGTTTATACCTCATTCTCAGCAGACTAGAATGTAGCTCAAACTGTATTTATTATTCAACCTGACGCTGCAAACGCACTGTACAGCAAATTGGAACAATCAAATGTCGCGTGATGTCGTGTGGCCATTGGCAGTGACATTCCAGCATCTGGAGCCGTAAGAACTGTGTGTTGTGGATTTGCGAGAACGCAAAGAACCCTCTGTTGTGACTGAAAGAGGACTGTGTCAGAAACATCCACTGATCGTTGTGAACTTTGCTAAAAGACGGTTGTCGCCGCTGATATGAGTGATTGTTGCAGGACGGTTTCCTTTGTAATCACTGGATGAGCTTTTCATGAATGTTCCTGTTCAAACGGTGGATTATGACACAGACATTTTGCACAAATTTTTTTTTTTTGAGAGACTCTTTCGGAGCTCTGTTCAACTACGGATAACGCGGCCTAATGAAGGACCAGACATCCCTTTGCAATCACAATGGAAACTCCCCCATTGTCTTTGCAATTTTGACAGTTATTATATAACTATGAGAACACACTGTTTACTATGTGAGCTATGTGATGGATTCTGCAATGCTGAAGAAAAAAAAAGGAAACAATGCTGTGAAACGATGTCTGCACAATCATCGACGGAGCTCGGGAAAGGGAAATCATTCGACACTCATGCTCAAATATACAGTAACTACAAGCCAGTACAGTTGTCATATGTAGCCTCTCAGCCTCAGCTTACCAATACACAATTTGCTACCAAACACACAGCACATACAGTATAAATATGTCTATTTAAAACTATACAGTGAATAAACCTGTGTGATAATCAACCACTGTAATAATGGGCCTTGTTGATAGGTGTTAGTGTATTTTTTACTGTCAGATATCATCTTAAAGGGGAATTACTGAATTTCTCAACCGGGGTCTTGTGTTTTTAAATGTGAGCGTGTAAGTGAATAGTACTCACAAAAGTTTTAAAAGTGGTCTAGTACCATGGTTCCCAACCTGGGGTCCAAGCCCCCCTTAGAGGGGCACCAGAGATCACATGAGGGGGCGAGTTTGTGAGGTTAATATCATTGTTTTTGTGCATCCCAATCAGACACTCACCTGGATAATTAGAAGTTAGAATCACCCAAATAAAAACTATATTTTTTTTGGTCCACCTTTCAATTTATTAAGCTATTTATCACGAACGTTCCTGTTGTCTGACAAATGTAAAATTACCAAACACTGGGTTAGGGGACGGTATCAAAAAAAGAAAACAAGGCAATACCTTGGTTTTGATTTAATTGAAACACAGGACAGTTTTTATCTCTATACACTGTGCGAATAGGAACAAAAACCTACAACTGCTGTTTATTTTTGCATACAAACTTTTTACTATATTCTTTTTTGTGTGCGTGCCCTGGACAGAGGTTCGGGTCGGGGGGTCCTGGTTAGTCCTGGACACAAGCAAGGGGGGCTTCAAGGATAGGTTGGAAAACCAGTGGTCTAGTAGATCAATGTGGCCTATGATACAATTGCAACATGTCACATTTGCCCCATAGGATTCCTTTGTAACGATTGCAGCCGTGCTGAAAAGTTTTCACTTACACGCCCACATTTATAAATATAGCAGCCAAGTTGAAGAAAAAAAACAGAATTCCGCTTTAATGCTCAGGAATCAAAGATTGCGAATGTAACACAAGTGTAGTATAAGTGAATTGTGTTCCTTCCTGAAAAGAAATGTGGCCATTTTTTTTTTTTAATTATGTGACTCTGAATAATGAAAACTATGGTAAATTGATGCATGACAGATGCCCTCAATATTTTTTTGTGCATTTCATACCCGGTGCCTCTGTGTAAGTACGTGGTTCTATTCATTGTTTCGTTCTGATAATCAGTGCAATGAAAGGAGCCGACATACGCCGAAGCCGAAGACGCTGAATCCTGTTAGCGGCGGTGAGCGGCTAAAAGCCGGGCGAATCGCAAGATGTATCTTTGCTATCTATCCTGTTAATGGGCTCCGTGTAGAATCTCTTACTGAAGTCTGTGCTCTAATAAAGTGCACTGGAACAAAGGGAGCTTAATCAGTGAGCTGCCAGAAAAGGATCGTCCTGTGTGCTGTTTTGAATTGAATATGCACAGGGCACTTCATGGAAAGTTTTGCTAAATTGACTGAATCTGAAAGGGTCTTTTTTTTTCTTTTCTTTTTTAAGGGGTGGTAAGTTAATTAGGTCGCATTGTTTCATTCTTTCGGCTCATTTTTCACGGACGTAAAAAAAGAAAGCAGCAGTCGTTGCTTCCGCGCTTCAACTTTGCATTTGAGATGTAAAAGCAGTACATGATTTCACCTGCGCTGCAGTGACATCAATCATGTTTATTCATAAGTTATCGTGTGAGAGTGAACTGCGGCGGGAGTCGTTCATTCACTGGCAGATATTTGTGTATGATAACAGGCTGCCGTGAGCACTGGAACAAAGAGACTCATGCTGGAGAGTGCTTTTTGAATGAATTTCTGCCTAATTGAAGGTAGTTGGTTTTTTTTTTGGTCGAGACTATTTGTGATGTGTTCACTGTTTTTAACACCCATGACCTCGGTGGCATGTAAAACAAATGTGCCCAAACTTTAATTTACATAATTTGCTTGGATTGCTTCCGGGTTTCATCCACATTAATCTTAACCTCATACGTTTTAAAGAAGCTCGGCTGTGACCTTAATTACAAGGTTGAACAAATATCAACGTAATTACCTTTTCACTTGCCAGATATGCAGGGGTAAAACCTGGTATTCTGTACCATTAAAAGAGTCTGTGCCGTATGCTGTTCTATTTCGAGCTAAAGCTGCCAAAAATCCCACAAACAAAGACCCTGTGATGACTGCATTTCATAACTTGTGATGTTTCGTGAAGCTCAGTTTCGCTCCAGAGGCGCAGACGGCGGCAAACGTGCTGATGATGATGTGCTCAAACGTTTTGGAATTTATTTTATTTTCTAATTTGTAACAAAACAGATTGTGATGTAAATTATGTCAATACAATTCAAAGGAAATACAGTAAAACCCACGTTCAAATCAGTCTGAACAATCCCCTTAACCTTCATATAATGACATCACGGTCTTCTCATTATCGCACTATAAAACACATTTGAAAAAAAAAGGCCACGTCTACGTTTCACAATTTGGGTTTGCACAACACAAATTACTTTGTTGCAACATTTAAATAAATCATTTGCTGTACATGACGTCAAGAGTTTCAATTTTGGGTTTTTTCTACACCAAATATGAATCATGAAAAAGTGTAACTTTTGTCCCATTCATGACAAATTGCCACGGACACACACACACACCTGCAACTGTGCCTGGACTTCATAATCAATAATTCCTCCGCTAATATCCACGGGACAAACCAGTGTACCAGAGTAACTGTAACTCCATGCATATCACTGTTAAAGCCTCTATGTTGTTAAAGTGCTTATTATACTGACTTTCAGTGTCACAGAGCCAGGTCAGGTGATGTGTGTCGGCCTGTTACTGTAACACCCAACTGGAGATGCGTCGAAATGAAAATGGTGTAGAATAAACAACGAGCGTATTGATAATCCAGTGATGCACTAAAGAGAAATAAAAGAAAATGCTCTTCTTTCCAGTCATGTGACTCCCTAATTTCAGGCTTTTTTTTTTGTTTGTTCTTGTGTAATGTTGTTGCTGCTGTGTATGTTGGGGCAGCTTGCACCCATTCTTCTGAGTATCCAACCCCCCCTTCCCCACCTTGTTTCCAGGGATCCAGTTCTGTCTCCCCTCCACCTGCAGCATTGATCGGACTCCCCAGCAAACCCCAGGTAAAGCTGCAGCCTGGGACATCGTCCTCCGCTCCACGTGCATACTGTAGGTCATTCACGCTGTGCTGAAAATGCACTTTAAAGAAAAATCACCAATAAATGTTGAGAACATGTTCAGAATTGAAGAAAGATAGAGTTTGGAGCACAAACGCAACATCTGCGGCTCCTCCGTGAAGCACTTGACCCTCCAGCTGCTGCTGGCTTGTGTAGTGCCCGCAGTTTCTCCGTTGCACCTGCACTCGACCATAAATCGTTGTGCTCTTTTTTTCTGACTGAGAGTCCTGACACACACTCTCAATTGCTGAGAGTGCTTTCTTTCTTTTTTTTCCCCTGCTGTTGTTTGACATATTTACGATTCTGTCACTTTCTAAAAAGCTGCTGGAGACCACAGCGCGACTCAAACGAGAGTTCCGCATGTGCGCGTCCATGTCGTCCCCTGGATCATTCTCTTATTATCACCTTTTTTTTTAGAAATTCACTGAGTTGGCAAGAAGTTTGTTTCTTAAGAGGGTTAAAGGAGGCTTCTCAGACTGCAGCAGCCATATCGCTTTCATGAAACGCATCAGACACGAGCAAAAAAACATCCATCGATCACCAAAAACTCGCAATGACACGACTTCATCTGCAACCACACTGGTGTGCTTTGTTCCCGCCGGCGATGCATCACAACTCGGTGACACTTTTAAATCCATCCAGAGCGCCTAACAATTCTCACGTCGTCCCACTATTGTGGTTTACTATTTTTATATTAATCTCTTTATTGTTTCTATCTGCCACCGCGGTGACAGTGCCAAGAATGGATTCCACCGTTCATCTTCCCCTCTCTCCCTCACTCCCTCACTTCCAGATCATTTGCATATCCTTAACTTCCTGCACGCAAAACAAACACTGCCGCATTTTCCGTCCACGGTGATAAATCCAATCGGGGGGGAGAGAGACTCTTAATGACGTGTCGCTCAACTCCCGCAATCCCCACCCTCACTTAAGCATTCAAGCCAGTGCTGATAGATAGAGAAGGCCTAACAGAGATGGAGTGCTCGAATCACTACCTTTGTGTCTCGCGTTTATCAGACTGCGTGCGTGAGAGAGAGAGAGAGAGAGAGATGAAGTGGAGAATTCACACTGAATACATGCATCAACGCCCCAAAACAACATCTATCACTTAGGTGTTCACACTGTACTGACTGTGTGTGTTCAAACTTTTATCAAGTGTTCAAACAGCTTCCACAAAGTCACGCGTACTCCTTAGACTCCGCGTTCTATGTGACGTTCTGTGTCACATGTTCTTTTTTGAGGTTTTTGTGAAGCGTGCACAATCTCAGTCTCTCACAATTCTCATTCTCAAACATCTTCATGTCAACAACAACAACAAAATACAGTTTCCTGTCCATAAGCCAGAGACACATGCCTAAAGAAGGACACATAGAGGCATTTTTTCTCTCTTTTTTTGATGTCATTGAGTGGGGGAAACCATTTTTGTTGTCATTTACAATCATAGCCGTAAAGTTAAGTGCGATGAACAATATTTAATATCAAAAGGAAACTGGAAAAGGTCCTTCTTTTTGGTGTGTGGAATGGTCCATGGGGCAGTTTCCTGTCTTGTCCAGTTGGCAATTCATCCATCAACTGGTTAATTTGCTGCATGGATTAAAACATAGATCATTTTTTGGACTGGTGATTTCAGTCAGAGTGAACGAGTGAATGAGCACGTTAGTTCACTTCAGATTACAATAAATAAACGCTGGATAATCTTGCCAATGCCACTGCAAGAATTATGATTTCCCCCCGCCCTCCTTTTGCACAGCTTGGTAATAATGGCTCTATTTTGGTGCCCTCCTGCTGAATCATGCCCCCCCGGGATGGGTCATCTCATTCATCCCCTGATCTCTCCTCGTTGTGCAAGAGTTCATTCTGTGAATGGAAAACAAAAGTGTGCGTCATTCGCCGCTGCAGCCGAAACGCTTCTCACAGACCAGACGTGTCGAGACGTGTCGAGCTATTTATAAACACAACCTAAATATGGGTGTGAGACAGGCCAAGAGGTGCTGTGAGGTGAAGCCCCTCGTTGTTGATCCTTTGTTATTTCAGTTTAGTTTTAACCACACACTCCTCTTGCTTCAGACAACCGTGTGTTTGTCTCGTGCAACATGATTAAGTCTCTTCTTTTATCTTTTTTGGAGGCCCTGCGTGACAGATGCATCTAGTTGAGAGTCACTTCTCGAGTTGCTTTGCGCGATGCCTGCGTCGAGCACAATGGGAACCCGACGCGAGAGTTCAACAGCGTCCGCCTCTTCATCAGGGAAGACGATAACCCATAAATTAACCTGCAGCATGACTCACTGTTGTTCCTCGTTGCCAGCTTCTTCATTTTTTTACTTCTCGTCTTGGCTCCGAGTCGCCTGGCACGTGTGCAGCTTTGATCAAAGCACACTTGTGCTTTCAGACATGTGTTCAAACAGTAATAAATAAAGAGAATAAAGACGTGTTCAAGCCTAGAACGCGCGTCTACGACCCAGTCCTCAGTCCACCTCTGTGGATTATGTCCATATTCTCATTTGCACTTGAAAGAGAGAGCAATATCCCCCTCTTTCTGCATTGAAATGGACAGAATAAGGAGAGAGGAGAGTCGACTGTTGATTACTTCCCCTGGTTTCTCGCCGTCGTCCACGTCTGATGAGCGTCGTGTGACAAAGGCTTTGATGTTCTCGAGTACTTTATCGACTTATTCCATTATTCAACCCGTCTCGTCTCTTATCTGAGCGCTGAGCACAAACAAAAGAGGAGGAAAAAGGGGGATTCTACAGGGGCAATTTGAACAGAGTGTTCTTACCAGCCAGGAGCTCGGATCGATAAAATGATCGGGAACAATTGAGACACAAAAAATCCCCCGGAAATTAGGCTCATACACACTTAACAACAAGCAGTGATTCATAACGTTATTGAAGTCGCTGAATGCCCCGTCAACACAGTTATTCTGATGACGATTGCAAGGTTAATTGCAATTCATCAAAGTCCTTTAAATAATATAATATGGAGTCAGCGTGATATATTGCCAGATACATGCACATCTCGAGAATATAGTGCAAGCGTTTGCACTGTGCGGGGAAATAAACGTTTAAAACTTCAGACACAATCAGTCGTAGAACAGCACAGCGAGATCCCAAAGGCAGAGACGCTTCATTACTAATTGCTCAGCGCTAATATGTGAAAATAACAACCAGCAATCATGTGGCTGAGAGAGAAGAAGGGAACATTTATCGTTGTTGTTTTTCCTCTCACTGTCGACAAATCTCAAAGCAGCTGATCCTACGAACAGCGAAGTATTGGACTGTTTGTAGTTTAAGTGTAATCCGGATTATTCCTTTCTGTAATATGAGATGTGTTGTTGTTTGACTGACACTATTTCACTTCATGACAGATTCCTGCCTTAGTATTCACGCCACTCAGGGATGAGTTACAGCAGTGCGTATAAATCTGCAGCAGATTATGCAGTAACTCCTACTTATTTTAACCCTTTAACGCCAAGTGTGTCTGGCTGATAGAAATTTCTAATTTAACATAGCAGTGTTTTTTTCTAAATAAACCTTTTTGTTTTTCTTGATTTTAAATTGTTAAAACAGTATTTAAACGTGCAGTAAATTGTAAAAAAAAAAAAAAAAAGGCAAAAGAACTTTGTTACAGGACATTTTCTGGTCCTTATGGTTAAAATAAGCAAAAAGAACATTTTAAAAAAGGTGCAATCACTAAAAAATACCAGATATTTTTAGAAAATAGCTCAAATGTCATTGAACTTTTTAACTATTATATCATTCTACTTTTTTTTTTTCCAGCCATCACCTACACACCTAACTACAAGAAGACCCCGCCTCCGGTCCCCCCGCGCTGCACCCCCAAACCCCTCATCTCCATTACGGCCCAGAGCAGCACCGAGTCCACGCAGGACGCGTACCACGAGGCGAGGCATCCTCACGGCGGGATGTGGGCGCCCGACGGCCTCAGTCTGGGGCTCGCCCCGGGCAGGGCCCTCTACAACTCCACTGACAGTCTGGACAGCACCAAAGCTGTGACCATAGCCATGGAGGCGGCCGGAGTCATGGCTGGGAAAAGACACCCGTCCACAGACAGCCACAGCTCGGTGCTGACCTGCGACAAGGCCATCCTGGTGTCCAGGGCTGAGGAGTATCTCAAGACCCCTCGATCGTCTATAGGCATACAGGTCAGTCTTGTCTCCATGTGTGAGGGTGAAGCAGTAGACGACAGATGGATTACAATAGAATTCTTGGTTGTGGTCGGCCTGGTCCTCCATTTTTCCATTTTTTGGCCTGTTTTTGAGACAAAAACTCAAACAAATGTTATTTTAAATAGGTTTCATACTGTTTCAAATCTCAAATTTAACTCAAATCTGGTGTTCATGTACAACTACAGAGTTTTGCTTCATTTTAATTTGTTAATACACTGTTTTAACATGCAGTAAATTGTAAATAACTGCCAGATATTGAAAGTTATTCTGGAAAAAGGAAAAAAGAACTCACTCGCAGGACATTTTCTGGCCCTTTTGAGGCTTAGGTGTTAAAGGGTTAATGTTATAATGGTGTTTGACCGCTCGTCATCCGGGATAAATACAACACAGACATTCAGTTAAGTAAAGATATAAACAATATACAACAGTTTACATTTATTTTAAGGTAAATTCAATGGGTTTATTCAAAATTTCATATTTTACAATAGTGCAATTTCCATTTGTCTCAAGTTCAAGTCAACCAGTCATCGTTTGAAATAATTGTGATTTAAATTTTGACCCAAATAAGCGTGAATTTTGACCCAAAAGAGCCCCTTCTTACAACCACACGCCAGAAAACACTCACACAAACACACGTGCATTCCACTCAGAAATAGTGCGCTATTATTCCAGCGGCTAAAAATAGCAGGAGTGACTCATATTACTGCAATCCGTCATTTAAAATTCAACCCGTGCAGGAGCAGCCTCTGTAGTGAACGATATCTCACAACATGGTTCATTCACTTCCTCTCACTCTCTGTCCGTTCCATCCACTCTTTCACTCTCTCCCTCTCCAGTCTCCGTGTGTTTCTTTGTCTCCGTCCACCTCGCCACTCTCTGGGATCTTACCACGCATTTGACTTGCTCATTCATATGCATTATTAACAGCGGAGCTGAGGCTCTGGTGGTGTTGATGATGTCACGGCACAGTCTGAAGGTCACAGGTTTGCTGCGGAACAAAAGGCATCTGTGGCTGCTCACATCAGCATCAAAGTTACCTTCAGAACATGAAGAGACATCTAATATTTCCGACCGTCTTATGACTTTGGCGGCACATATAGTCACTTTGTTTCTATTCTCTTTCCCGTGCATTAATCCATACGTGCACACACTCACTCACGTCTCCGCCGACTTGTCCAATTTGCTCAGACGAGTGCAAAAGGTGCGCTGACAAACCTCTCAAATATTTGAAGAATTAAATCAGACCACTCCATTAATCTCAGCCCGGGAAGTGTATGAATGTCACCGGGTGCTAATCAGATTTCTTGTAAAATAAATCATACGCACCTTAAGCTCGTGTTGAGGAAGTCCTTTGGCTGGAGATCTGTCCAACTTCCAAATAGCACTGCAGCTCACCGACTTTGTATCTCAATCCAAAATGAATTAGAGTTTCCGGCAGCATGTTTTTGTTATGTGTAAAAAAGCAAGTCTAAATTCAGCGGTTTACTTTCTGCGCTCTGTAATAACCTGGAATATTGAGCTTTGTGTAACCTGGGAATAGAAGCTTTTTTTGAAAGTGTAACAAAACACCGTCTTCTGCAGCTAACTCCGCCCCAATGCCTGATTTGAGTGTGCAGAGCAGTTAGGGGGCGTGGCCTGGTCGTGAAATCTGACACCAAGTAGCAGCAAGGTCTAACAAGGTGTGTTTCAACTGTATTTTTTTTAAAAAGAGGGAGGAGTCAATGACAATGAGCCTTGCACTGATTGGACAAAAGAGCGAGTAAAGAGTGTACTAGTGATGCAAGCATGGTTTAATGGCACTTTTCTATTATACAGTCCCGGCACAGCTCGGCTCTACTCTACACAGTTTGGTTGGTTTTCCATTACTATAGTACTTCCTCAACGTGGGAGGAGTCATCACAAGCCGTGCTGGAACTGGGTAGTGGAAAAGCGCCATAAAGTAGTCGATGTGTTTGCCCAGAGGGGCAGTAGATATGCAGATTATTACCTGGATCAACAGCTAACATTACGAGATACCCATATACACTGGTTTTCACCTGAAGAAAGTGGTTTGGATGAATAAGGATTAAGAGAAACTTAAGATCTACTCACATTATGTCAAGTGGAGACTCTGCTTCTGACAGGGATGTAACTCATGTGCAAAGACTCCAAGAGTTGCAGGATTGGAGAATTAAAACATTCAATGAAATCACATGAAATCATTGACAACAGCTATTGGCGAGTAATTCATCAGAACATTTTTCATTTTTCAAAAGCTCTTTGTAACTTCATGCCCATATGGTTGCTGGGTAGTTTGTCACTAGACACCATTTCAGTATAGCTGCCTGAGATAATGATGCTGTACTTGTCAAACACTGATTTATCTCTGTTGCAGATCGCATCAGTTGACCTCATTACATCAGTCAGTGTGCTTCACCAGCAAATGGAGGATCTGTAAATTACCTTCAGTCATCCCGCCTCTGCATTGATCCGCTGTTTTCCTCTTTTACAACCCCGTGTCTCCAAAGGTTAAAGCATATTTAATCTTTGATCACGGACCATGTCCCCCAGAGGTCCCTTCCTCACGTTGATCGAGGCACTTTTTGCCACATGTTTGTTGTTGTTTGCGTCCGGTGGATTATTTACAGAAATGGTTTTTAATTGGAGACATAATGAGGTCGTGTGAAGAGGAAGCCGCAGCGTTTAACCTGAAACAATCGACGGCTGCGTGACAAAAGTCACCAGGTGGTGTTTTCCATGAAAGGCACAGTGGCTTCACTTTCACCGTGCTTTTTCGCTGAGTCTCACAGTTTTCACACCTGTGCTGACGCCGTGATTGTGATTACTGAGGGTGTGCATATTTATATAAGTATGTGTGTGTGTGTGTGTGTGAGAGAGAGGCCATATTCACTAGAGTGCCGTAGTGAATATGCAAATCATCGTATTTCACCAGAATATCTTCTGACTATAAGTCGGTCTGACCCCTTATTCACTCTTCATCCATCGCACTCGTTCAAATTCATTCTCTCTTCATATCATGGCCTTTGTTCACCTTCTCACACCTTCTTTTTTGACTTATTTTAACCATAAAAGGGCCAGAAAATGTCCTGTGAGTGAGTGATGTTGCCCATTTTTATTATATTTACAATTTACTGCACATTACAATAGTGTATTAACAGTTTACACCTCTTCTTCCGTGTTGTTGAGTCAAGGTTATGATTCATTTGATTGTGCAGAAGTCACAAAACAGAGCCAAGTGAACTTTGACTTGTGACGTATTTCCAAATGTCACAAATTCAATCCGATTTTAAAACATTTCGAGTACCTTTTGCTCGGGTGTGTATGTTTGTATAAATTGGTTGTGCTGAAAATATATTCTAAGGGTTAAAAATTAAGAAAAACAAAATGTTTTATTGAGAAAAAAACAGTGTAAAACATATTTAAAATAATATTTGTTTGATTTTATTTGTCTCAATGTCCCAAAAACAGGACAAAAAATGGAAACTATGTGCAATTAGAGTGCCTTTAGAGACACTAAAGGCCTCATACACTTTATTTCTGGATGGTTTCTGCAATCGTTCTGGTGGCAAATGCAGGAATGACCGTCCTGTGACAGACGTTTAGGAAATATGAAAAGATGTGTTTCTATGGCAGCTACATTCAAAAGGAAAGATGTAGGTTTGATATCCAAAAGCATTTCTGATGCAGACAAAAACAAACTCTCAGTGGGCACTAAAGAGAAAAGACTGAAAAGACAAAGAGAGGCTTAAGACAGCAAAGACAAAGACTGTGACAGTAAGCCAGAGGGACAAATATGAACGCTGGACAAATAGAGATAAAAAGGGAGATGAGAAAGTGCAGGGACACGGAAGAAAGGACTGTCAGGGGGAGCGAAGCAGCTGAGCTCTGTCAGGGTTTCCGTGAGACTGGAGACGTGTCGAGCTCTGGGGAGCAGACAGAAAGGAAGAGACTGTGAGTCTGGGTCTGCGGGGTCGTGATCTCAGCCACTTGGGGGGGCAGAGAGGATCATCATCAGATGATTTGTCCACAGGATTCTGGGTTTTTTTTCCAGGCGACTTTGGGGCAAAACAACAAGGTGCAGACGGCAAACTCGTCCTGCAGACACAGAGCTTCATTTGCAATCCTTAAATAATGCATTTCTAGCCGAGTCCGAGTTTTCATTCCGCCTTTGGCTCACGACGAAAAATATCCGTCTCTCTCGCCTCTGAATAACGTCAACTGAGACCAAGCTTATTCCATCGCCGCCTCTCCCCTGCACTGTAACCTACATTACCAGGAACATTCATAGGAATTTGTGCCTAAAGCTTAGAAACCATAAACTGTGTTCTCTTTGTGATTTGACAGGAAGTTCACAGGAGTCACAATCCCGGCTGTCAATCACACAGGTGTCTATTTTCCTTTAAATGGCACAATAATATTGCAGATTTGACGTCATGTTCTATTGAGGGAGACGTCAAACTGACAAGCTGAGGCTGTTAACTCTTACTGATGTTATAAATCCAGTTAGAAGTCGACCCATTTTCCCATAGACTTCTATGTTGGGAAAACAATGCTAGAATGGTGAGAGTGAGCTCATCTAGTCATGCTATGGACTTTAAATTAATTCTTTATTTATTTTTTACACTGAGCAGTGCAACATACACAACACATCCCCTTACATTGTTATAATAGCTACTGTAGATATCCTAAAATCCTCCATAGTAAAGCTCTTCCATCTCGTTGCCTTTGGAGCCTCCATAAATCACCGAGTGTTTACTTTCTGACAGGCCCTGTACAGTTAAGGTGCTCCGTCTGGTCCCAAACCAATAAACCCAATAACACGGGGGAATCGTAGCTCAGGTAATGAGAAGCACTGTTGGTTTGTATCATTTCTTTGTATTAGGTGGAAGCAGCCACCGACTCGGAGTCTGAAAGCAAAGGCTCGCCCGAGTATCACTCTGTGGGGATCCAGGTGGAAGACGACAAGAAGGGGTAATAATTCAAACCTCATTAGAGGAGCCAAATCTTTCTT
Source organism: Solea solea (assembly GCF_958295425.1). Classification (NCBI taxonomy): domain Eukaryota; kingdom Metazoa; phylum Chordata; class Actinopteri; order Pleuronectiformes; family Soleidae; genus Solea; species Solea solea. The sequence continues at coordinate 3,650,956 of NC_081151.1, forward strand.
ATTTGTCACGATTCTTTGCTGTTATTTGTCATCCTGGTTTGTGTTGCTGTGTCGCAGACAGGGCCGGTTCAAGCGCTCCAACAGCGTGACCGCAGCAGTGCAGGCCGACATGGAGCTGGAGGGCTTCCCCACCATGGAGGACAAGGGCCTGCAGTTTGGCGGGGGGTTCCAGCGTCACTCGGAGCCCAGCACACCCACGCAGTACGGAGCGGTGAGGACCGTGCGCACCCAGGGACTGTTCAGCTACCGCGAGGATTACCGCACCCCCACTGAACCCACCAGCCCCAGAGAGACGACCAGCGAGGCCCCCTGGCAGCTGGAGCCGCCCTCCCCGCGGGAGAGCACGGTGCTGTCGGTGGAGTCCGGCCGGGCGTCCCCGTCCCTGCGCAGAGACGGCACCTGGTTCATGCAGCTGCTCCACGCGGAGACCAAGAGGATGGAGGGTTGGTGTAAAGAGATGGAGGCGGAGGCCGAGGAGAACGACCTGACGGAGGAAAGTGAGTCGCCGCTGAATATGTCTGATTCTTAAATCCTGTGGCACTGTGTGTGTTTCCCTCTCTTTAATATGCTGTGTGTGTGTGTGTGTGTGTTTCAGTCCTGGGCAAGATCCGGAGTGCAGTGGGAAGTGCTCAGCTGCTCATGTCTCAGAAGTTCCAGCAGTTTTACTGGCTCTGTCAGCAAAACCTGGTGAGAATCCAATGGAATTATCACAGATGTTGACAGTACAGTTACAGACTGAAGCATAGGACTGTAAGGAAAGGTCCCACGCTGAATTTACTTAATAATATAGTGTGTTCAACTTTTGAGTTTGAAGATAATTGTTTGATTATGAATGTGCTGTAACCTTCCACTGAATCAAAACTCCCTGGGTGCGTCATTGATTGTGGAAAGCAACACTTCTGTGGGTCAAAAGCTCGTCTGTGTGTTGTTCCATCCCGGAGTTAAGAAACACAAACAGGGCAGAGGATTTTTCCCATCACTTGCTTTTATCGATCCGGTACCAAATACACACAATATTTCACATGGAGTGTGTTTGTAGTTAAAGAAGAAAGCGATTCTCGTGCTTCACAAACTACTCGTTCAGGGGGAATGGGAATCACGCGGGGATTAGAGACAGTGAACCGGCTCTTTTTGGACCTAGTTGGTACAAACTTCATTTGTGGAATAGATGCGCACAAAATAGAAGCTTGCGAGGAGGTTAAACTGTGGATGGATCAGCTTTTCATAGAGCTCGACTCTCCTAAAACAGACAAAACACAGTTTGTGCAAAGCTTTTTCTCCCAGATTCAAAGCACTCGCTGACACAGTCGGGGCTTAAAACTTAAAACCTACTTCTCATGGATCTGTCATCGCTGGATAATCTGAGCCTGAGAGTTTTGCGTTCTGGCGTTTTGCAGCAGAGGGTGAAGCAGTGCACCAGTAATTACTGGAAACTAAAATCAAGAGTGTGGTTTTTAGAAAGGAAATGACATGAATCAGAGACTTTGTTGTAAGAATTATATACAATTTAGTATTAAAAACACACTCTTTCTCAGGATAGCGGTCTCATCAGATCTCATGTTACCAAGTGCACTGCACACAGGAAGTGATCTGTTTAATATGAGATGACTGCAGCAACTGAAAATACAAAGAAGTAAAGTTTAAAAAATGGAAAACTACCCGAGATAAACACCTCCCGCCCCTGCACTGCAGGTGCATACACACAAATGCTCCCTCAGTTAGGTTTGATAGTAGGCAACAATAATAACAATGACAACAAAAAGTTACACACTGCAGCTTTAAATCATTGATAAATGACGTTTTAAAAAAAAGCACACGCGCCTTAGCGTCGACTCTCACCACCGTGAGAGCTGAATGAAACGCGCCGCGTGACGTAGCGCCGTAGCATTTCGCTTTTACTAGATCATCAGCATCCCTTAATGTCAAGGTCAGATAACGTTTGGATGGAACCAGCCACGACCATCATACCATCACGGACGTGACAGCAGCGACCTTCAGCATCCACCTGCTCTAAATGTCACAGTGTGGACACGTCGCATCACAACGAGCCTGGTTGGAAAACACCCGCGATTTCTATAGTGAAAGAAATTAGAAAATGATACACAACAAAAAGACAGAAAACAGAAAACCCGCATACTCGGCATCGTTGCCTTGTAAAAGTCCAGAGTTCAAACTCGTGACCTTGCTATTGTTAGTCATGTGATCTTTAAAGGTCCTGAAGAAATGGCACAGGCTCGTACGATAAGACCAGGGATACAGAAAGTGTGTTGTTTCTGACTTCTCTGGGTTTGTAGAGGACGTGGACGTGGATCCATGTTCCAGTCACACACATGGATTCATATATTCTTTCATCATACATTGTTTTGTTTGTTTTTGGGGTTTTTTTCATGTCACAAAGCTGTCGTTTGTCATTAATCACAGCCACGTTTACAGATAATGTTCCTAAGTGTTGTTTGAAAAGAGCTCATGCTTTTTTAAGATAATCTCTTCACCAGTTACACAGATGGTGCCTAATATTGTTTTGGTTTAAAATCTTACACACTAACACTTGTTACCTAAAAAAAACACAGATTCTCGTGACTCATTAAAATCAGCGACAACGAGGCGCTCGGAAAATCTGATGTTCATTTCATTTCAGCAGCAATCGGGTGATGAAGAGGACCCAACTGACAAAGGCACTTTATTATGTCAGAGCTCAGAGAGCAAATGCCTCTGCCAACACTCAAGGGCTCTAACCAATAACCAGCCTTTTCTCCTAACTCTAGCTTTTTCCTCATATTCTGTTTTGCATAATATTTATTTTATGATGACTACAACAACACAGATGACTGTACAGTTACTGGGAAAAACAATATCAACCCCTAAAATGACTCAACAACACAAAATCTGGATCATAATCCTCATCTGCACCGGATCTTCAAAGTTAAATATTGCTTTTTTTTGCTCCATAAAATGCAGATTCTCAATAAAAGTGCTGCTTTCCGCTCTCTTAAATTGGATCAACACCAAAACTTCAGGGTTGGTTCATCCTCATCTGCCAAACCTGAAGAAATTGGCGCAGTATTTTTTGAATTCATCCTGGTAACAGAGCAGAAAACATCATCCCATCCTCTCATCCTTCATTTCCACCACTGGTTTTGATGAATCTGATAAGGCCATCTAGTGGACACACGCTGCAGTGCAACCTCAGTGCTGTTGATGCTGTCACTGTAACCCCCCCCCCCCCCCCCCCCGTGTAGGACCCCAGTGCCATGCCGCGGCCCACCTCTCAGGACCTGGCCGGGTTCTGGGACCTGCTGCAGCTCTCCATCGACGACGTCACCGTGAAGTTTGACCAGCTGCAGCAGATCAAGGACAACAACTGGAGGCCCGTCGACAGCCCGGAGAAGAAGGTGAGTCAGTCGCTTCCGTAGTTAAGGGCTAATTGGCAATTTCTTTTATTTTGGATCAAGTATGGATCACTCTGGGGATGTTCCTTGCATAAATTAACAAATCTCACACCCGAAAAATGATTTTCCATACACTGCTTTAACAAAAACACTTTTTAAAGGACCATTACAACCACTTCAGAATCTTTTTCTTCTTCTTCTTCTTAAAGCAACCAGCTCCAGTACCAAAGAAGACAGTTCGACAGAGGAGCGTAGTGACCAGGGAGAAATCCTTGGACCTTCCAGATAGGCATCGACAGGAGGCTCGTCGACGGCTCATGGCGGCCAAGAGAGCAGCCTCTTTCCGGCAGAACTCAGCCTCGGAGCGAGCGGACAGCATCGAGATCTATATTCCCGAGGCTCAGACTAGACTTTGAGAAGACAGGGTCAGGGGCCGACGCGTCTCCCTGCTCCCACGTTCAAACAACTTCAAAACTAGCCTTTTTTCTAGACTGCTACTCTCTTTACTCTTCCTTTATCCATCTGTTGTCTGATCTGGATTTGCCATCCTCAGTAATCATCGTCATCATCGGTCTGCAGGATGTGCCAAGCCTCTCCTCCCATCGCCCGAGTATGTGTTAGCAGAGATGTGTGTCTGACGTGGGTCCGGTTGGGTTTCTCCGTGGTTTGCTGGTGATCCCGATACTCGGCCTGTACAAGCTCTCTCTCATCCGATGTCCTGGATGTGGGTACATCTGTAGTTTTTCAGCATTTGCAAAGTGCCATTTAAAAAAGTGCAGCTTTGAAAACCTACCAGCAACTAGGCCTTTGAGCTAAACAAAAAAAAGAAAAGAGTAAATGAGAGAATCTATATTTAATTCAAAAATGGTCAAAGTTAGTGAACCTTCGGTATTTTTAGATGATTTAATCTCACGTTGTGACTTTTCCTTTGTTCTTTTTTTGGAGTCAGTGTTAACTACAAGCTAAATATCACAAAAAAAAAACATTGTTGTAAGTTCCAAACTTTGAAAAGTGCCAATGCTTGAAATACCTCAACGATGTGCATGTGGCACTGATCACCTGTTCAAGGTTATTCAGGCAGCCTGTACAAGCTCTGGTCCGGTCAGTGTTGAAAAATGCAGCTTTCTACCCTAATCTGGTCGTAGTCAAAGCATCGTTCACGGTCTGGATTGGTGGAAGAACGAGTCGTCTCAGCTCATTCACGTGCACATTTCAAAACAACTTCCCTATATCTCTCATGTTCCTGTTGCCAACGCTCAAAATACTGACATTTACTTGAAGCAGAAAACATGCAAGTCGTGTGCCAACATTTTTCATTATGTAGAAGACAAAAAAAAAACCCAGAGAAAACTATGACGGTTTGTGTAACTCCTTAGATCCAAAATGTGTAGACAAACGCACTTATGCACTTATAACGATTCTCTCTATTTCCAAGGGAAATGTACATATCCAAGTTCACAATAGTACTGTTGTATTTTTGAATTGTGAGCGGGAAGAATATTTATTATCTGTTTCTTTATCCGCCCCCAGACCCCCCCCCCCACTGCATATCCACAGGTTTGCTGCAGCACTCACACACACACACTCACACAGTTTGGTTTCCATGACGTCAGAGGACATTACATTCATTTACATTCATTTCCTTAAGCCCCTTTTCCCAGCTCGCCTCGCCTCGATTCACCTCGGCACGGCACGGCACGCTTTAGGTTGTGTTTCCGTTACACTATAGTACCTCCTCAACGTGAGCGGAGTCATCACTGCACGGCTGCATGAGACTGCTGTGACTTCGTTTTGCAAATATCGATTAATCTGTCGATTATTTTCACGATTAATCGGGCGTTAAAAAATGTTGATCAGTGTTTGTCAAACCTGGAAATGACGATGTTCCTCAAATGTCTTGTTTTCGTCCCCCGAACCAAAATGATTCCGTTTTAATGATTTATTTGTTATCTGCAGCAAAGAAATTAAGAAAATATTCACATTTAAGGAGCTAAAACAATCAGAAATCTTGTTTTAATCATGAGAAAAGCTTCAAACCTATGACTCGATTATCAAAATAGTTGACGAGTAATAATCGAATTTATTCAGCTAACACAAACAAGTTGTTTTCAGTGTAATTGAACTAACCCGTCACGCAGCTTGTTTGGAACCAGTTTTTTATCGTGAGTGCAAACGCAAAATTGCCGTGTCGTACGTTCCGTGCCGAAGAGAGTCAAGGTAGTGGAAATACGCCATTACTCTAACCTTAACCATAACTACCACTACTGCCCTGACCCTAAACTCATGCTAACCATACAAACATGCCGTCACCTTAACATTGAATTTGCATGATGGGGGACTTGTTGTCCCAGTAATGTGTCTGTGTAAACACATTTACGTCCCCACAACACTCACACTCCAGGTAAAACCACGGACCCCACAGAGGTAACGCGGCGCGATCCTCCTGAACATCAAAACTATCTGCACTACTACCACTTACTCCAGTTTAAAGAAGGAGCTTTGTAATATTCACAGTTCACGTGGAAGAGTTCCCGTGTCGCTGAACGTGGACCCAAGCCTTATCGTAAATGCACTCGCTCCCTCTACGAAGAAACACTGAGACTAATGGAAACAAACTGAGGCAACCTTTGACCTTTGGTATCCGGGCAGACGTGTTTGTGATGTTTCTTTTTCTTTTTTAAACATCACGTTGTTATTGGCCTCTCTGATCGCTTCGATGCTGCAGTGCAGTCGAGAGACACCCCGGTTGCACCAGCTCTTTGTAAATCCAACCGTAACGTCAGTGTGTGACGTTACACAAACTGACATTTCCTGCATAAATTTCTAAAAAAAAATCTGTATATCAACTTCAGTCAAGTTTAGTGTTTAAAAATTTAAAGCCGGACGAATAAATGAGTCGGTTATAAGCATGAGCCCAGTTTTTTACGGTACAATCCAATTCAATAAAGTTATAAAAGAACCTTAGACAAGATCCAAATAACTGGTGCAACACATGACCTGCGGCGTGTCATGAAAGAGTTCAGTCCTGAATGATGATAAAGAACAAAAAGCTCCAGTTCTGCTGCTGCTCCCTCTCCCCTCATACATTTAAATTGCTGATTTAAAGCCCCGAAGTCTGTTGTAAGAACTTTGGATAATCAATTAACAAAACGGTGCTGCCTTTTTGTTTAATCAATACGGTACTAGACAGACTATCAATGCGACATAAGGTCATGTTCGCCGATCGATGCGCCGCTCGAGCAAACTATTATTTGACTTTTTTTACGGCTTTATAAATGTTTGGCTGAGTAATCGTGTGCCAGCGTGGACCGGCGTCATTAAGCACTTGAAGGACATTTTTGTCACTAACGACGTTAAATACATTTCTGTGAATTTGACCCGCATCTGACTCACACCAAATACAATCAACCACGCACAATCATTGGGTTACTTTTAAGTAAGAACCAATATAAAGGCTCTGACATCATTAGATCTATATATCATCGTATATTCATGTCTGTTCCCGTGTTCAAAACTGACCTTTCCCACCAAGTTCACTTGGCCTTCGTTCAGCTCTTCTTGGCTAACATCAACATCCCACAGCATAAGAGTCCATTATTGACTTCTTTTTAGTTATGATATACTTCTTGTAGCAGAGCGCAGGCATTATTCACTCTCACAAAGCTAATAAGTATTTTTCAGTAACCAAAGTCTATAATACGACATATTTGAGCTAAAAATCCTCATCAAATGTTATAATTCTTGCTGTTGTTTTAACTGCAGAGGGACCTTTAACATTATGACAGCAGGTTTCTGCAGCGTGCCAGTCACTTGGCAGAGCAGCGACGTCCCCCTGCTGTTGCCACAGTGGCATGCAGACGGCAGAGAGACAGACGAGGCCTGACATATGCTGGCTTAGAGGAGGCGACGGCGCTGCAGCGAGCACCAAACTGCTGGTGTCGTACGCTGGTGTTGCTGCGCTGGGTACATTTTCCTGGCTGTCTGTGACTAAGCAAAGCAGCTTATGTAAGATTTCGGGGTCCTCGGTGAGATCAAGCAAACAACATCCAAGGTCCTTCACAGCTTATGTTGACAGATGCTTTGCTGAATAGTGGCCTTCACTTGCAAAAACACCCCCTAAATCTATCAGCAGCACTGTACAACTGTATCCTCCACCTCGGTTCAGTTTTTTAAAGCCTTCACATAATTGCAACGAGACCGTAGTTGTAGTTCAACCGCGACTGAACCATTTTTAAAGAGCAAAGAAAGATCCCAAGTGCCAAAGGGAGCGGGAAATGTTGAAAATGATTTGTGCAATAGAGACACAGGCTGGAGTAGATTTGAAGTATATTCTGCTTATATCATACATTAGTTTGAAGACAATTTCCTTTCTGGAGAAAAGTATTACCTCTGCTGTAACGTTGGGTCAAATGTATCCCCGTGGTTAATCTTCCACCTCTGAGAAGTGTTTTCTTACTCTTTTGTTCAAAAAGAAGTGATTTTTCTTGCCATTTTTGGTGCTGAATTCCATTGTTTCGACATACACTCGTGTGGCATGTGACACTGTGAGGATTCAGCAGTGTTTTTAGTTTAAAGATGATGGTAATATAACACACTGTCGGTCCAGAGGGCAGGTCACATTTATTAAATAACTGTGAAACTGTGCCATCAGTTTTGACTCTGCAGAGCCACGTGTCCTCCATGTGTTTTGTGTTTAAAGCAGATCACTCCTGCCCTCTCCCCTTCTCACTTATTCCTATCATTTAAGCCCCAGATCCTGACATTCTGTGGCCTCTCTGTCTGTCTGCTTTTCACACGAGAGCCCATGATGTTGAATAACAACAACAATAATAAGAATAATAATTCAAGGGTGTGGGGGGGGATTTTTTTGCTGTGGAAAAAGCAAACACTTCCTTGAACTTGGAACGTGGAACAACTCTATAATTACTAAACGAAAGGAGAAAAAAATGTAGTCGTTTAGCTAAAACTATTTTCATCTCTTGTATATCATATCTCTAGTGAGGATGAATATAATTCCAAATATTCATTATTTGTAAAGAAATATATATATATATAGAGATATATATATAAATATATATATATATAATATATGCTTCATTGACGACATGACTATTTTCTGCTCTTGTTTTCGTTTTGACTTTGTTATGGTTATTTTATACTGTACGCTGATATGACGGCATGCGAAATATTGATTCTGAATGTAGGCTTTTCCTTTTTGTCACAGACAATGACGCTGTCTCACTGTACGTATGTTTTTCCCTTATGTATGTATGTATTTATTTATTTATATATTTATTTATTCAAGTCAAGTTACCGTTAATCATCATTATGATTATTATTATTATTATTATTTAAACAGTTTGAAGCAGCATTTCCCTCCATTCTTTCCTAGCTGAGCTATCGAAAGATTTTTGCCTCTTTGAGTAGTTTGATCATCGCTGAGGTCATCCAGTGTAAATAATACTGCAATTAAATTTTTGGAGAAAACGTTTGGAAATGTTTTGTCTTTGTGGGTTGCTTTGAAAAAAGTTGTCCAGACAATTATGATAAAGAATACGGATATTTTTTCAAAATGTCACCAGTTGATTCCAGATCTTCTTTCATATCACGAGGCACCAAACTACATTTTGTAGAATAGTAGCTGACGTGATGAAGGCTCAACCATCAAGCTGTTGCAGTGCTTGGCATTTTTACCAATTTTCTCCCAAGTGGTGTTTTGTGACTCAAGAGGTAAGTATAACTACAAACTTTAACACTTACATCTCACTGTGGATGAGTCACAATCAACCTAGGAATAAACCACACACTGATTCAGATTGCAATTATTGTAATTTCACACATAAAGAAAACAAAACTTCATACTAAAACTCAAACTTCTGACACTGTGGCGACCTCAAATACAAGATGCAATGTCGCCCCCTTTTGGCCAAAGAAAGAAATGCATGCAATGTTTTCATTTTTCTATTTTGCCTATCACGTATAACGGAAACATCACTTTGTGGATGTTTCTCTATCACACACAATCTCCATCATACAAAACAACTATATTGATAAGTCGAGACCTATGTACAGTAGAAATATACACAAAAATGATCATTCCTCTATCTCAAAGGTAAAAACAAAACAAAAACAACAACAGCCAATGGGGGTCTGGCGTTCGGCGGTCTCGACCAATGAAAGGTGGGGGCTAGCGGAAGAGGCGTGACTTCGCGACTTCCGCTTTTCAAAGTCACATGACCAAATTGAAGTCTTGTGATGTGAATTGTGTTGAAGCTTCAGGCGACTGATGTGTAACACTAATGTGTTCACTGGAGACGCCTCTGTACGCTATGTACTAACTACGGTATGTATCACAAACATGTTCACATATCCGCTGCTGCTGTTATTTGTTATTATTAGTTACACAAGGCCTCTGCTAACCGGGTGTGTTTGTGCTAAGTTTGCTATGTTGCCCTTTTGTTTACATTGAAACGCCGTGCTACGTTTGATTTGCGCTACTTAGCTTCACTTTGCTAGCTTACACGTATTGTTTGAGAAACAACACTTTTGTTCCCGAGTTGCTAAAGTAACGTCGTGGTGTTTGTCACAGCTACAGAACTTGTTAGCTTCGAAATAACTATTCAAAGGAACCAGTTGTTTGTAGCAGAGCGTCCCTAAACTACAGCAATTCAAGGCACTCTTGCTAGCAGCGCCATATTATATCTGGTTCGTGTTAACTCGTGTTAACTCGTGTTGTGTTTTCCTTCATCAGCTCTGAGTGGACCATGTTTGGTCCACAATCCCATGTTCAGCAGAGCTTCAGTCCATCTTAACTCCAGCGTCCTCCCACCATCACCATGGATGCTGACCAGCCACCCAGCCCTCTTCCCCAGCCCAGTGCACAATATTTCCAATGGGACTATCGCCTCCAGGTTATTAGCCTGGGATTCGGATTCTACGCAGCAGCATTCCTCCTCTCCCACCTCCTCTCTGCGGCTCTGTCCAGCACCTACAAGTCCCTGCTATCTAAGGAGAAAGTCTTCTGGAACCTTGCAGCCACTCGGGCCGTGTTTGGCATCCAGAGTTCTGTAGCAGGCCTCCGGGCGCTGACGGAGAACTCTGTGTTGGCCAGAGACAGAGTGACAGGTCAGGAGGACTGGTCGTGGTTCACTATCCTAACAGCCACGGGCTTCTTCGTGTTTGAGAATATGGCACTTCACGTCTCCAGTGTGGTGTTTTGGTCGTTTGACGTCCCACTGGCGACGCACCATTTCTTCGCCCTCGCGGGGTATGCAGGGGCGGTTGTGTGGGATTTCACTGGTCACTACCTGCCCATGGTTACTCTGCTGCTGGAGATGAGCACACCGTTTACCTGTGTATCCTGGATGTTACTGAAGGTGAGAGACATTTCTTGTTAGTGCAGTTACTTTATAACTGATAACATCACCAGGTTTCAGTTCCTTGTGAACCACACTGTTGCAAAGAGGACGTTTCAAAAAGAAAAAAGGCTTGAGTTACTACTTTCTAATTGTATGTATGAACACAACTGACTGCAGAAGTCGCTTCAGAGATTCTCCTGCCAGGTATATTTTCCAGTCATAGAGAACTCCTTTTGAGAACCTAGCAGATAAAAACTCAAGATAATCTGAGTATCCTCCTGTAATCTCGAGTCAGTTGCGGCTCCCTTTATTATTATTATTGGCAATACAGGTCTGTAAAAAAACGTATAAAGTTTTTTAACAACATGTACTTTCACCCCGACAGGCTGGCTGGGCACGCACTCTGATCTGGAGAGCCAACCAGTGGGTGATGATCCATATGTTCCACTGTCGCATGGTCCTCACCTACTACATGTGGTGGATAACTTTCACCCACTGGAGTGACATCAATGCTCACATGGCCCTAGCCCATCGGCTGCTCTTCTACACTGGCCTCGCTCTGCTCACAGTGGTCCTCAACCCCATGTGGACACACAAGAAGACCATGCAGCTACTCAACCCCGTGGACTGGAACTTTGGCAACAAGTCGGTTCCTCTGAATGGTGCCGTACGCGGCCAAACTGGAGTTAGACCTGTTAAGCCTCATGCAAGCTGAGGGCCACCAACAAGGTCATTTCTTATCAGACTGATGCCATATTTGCTTTTAATTGTTTGTCGTTCAGAATTGACGTGTGAACTGACTGACTGTAGCCTTTTTACAATACAATAGGACGTCAAGTCCTCGACCTCTTTGCTCCTAGATACACATTCCCTCCCATCAGGTTTTACATTCAAGCAGTGCAGTGTTTTTTTTTTTTTTTTAATTGTGTGAAGGAATGAATATTTATTTAACCCGTTTTTACCTCTTAGCAGTGTGGCTGTGTAACAGTGTGAAATGGGGCACTGCATTTGTCAAATTCAGGACAGTGTGTTGTGAAACATCCAGTCTGGTCGGTTCATTTACAGAGGGGGAAGAATAGAAAGTGCCCTGACTGAGAGAACATACCACTGTGACACCAACAGTCAAATCTGAATTGTTTGTTCTTGTTCCACGTGATTTGAAAAATTCACAAAAATATGTAGTGTTTAAAGAAGTGAAAAAAATATCCACTTTGTCATTTCGAGGGCTCATATTTTGGGCCGTAGCCTACCCCCCCCCAAGATAGTGAAGTAGCTCTTACCTAATCCTGCTAAAACATACATCCTTGTATGTTGTAAGAGCCATTCACACACACACACACACAGACATGAAAATCTAAATCGTGGAAGTGAGATGAAAAATCAGCTTGAAACATTTGTAAGATTTGGTGAAGCTACGTAACGAGTACAGTATTTAAATATTTCTATCCTGTCATGTTGGAGTGGGTTTTTGCGCTGCTGCTGCTGCTGCGGCGGCGTCTCTCCGTTAAGCAGAAGAAGACGAGTAGTATCATGTTGTGTCTTGCTTCTCATCACTAGTTTAAAAAAAAAAAGCCAAGTAGTATAGTCACAACAAGAATGTGGTCTTTGTCACCCGTAGAGCCAGTTGTGCTTTTACAACAGACATAATTGTATTATCAGCACATGAGTTGCAGTTAAAACATCTACTTCTGAAGGTCTCTCACTGGAGAGTTGTGGATAATTAAATCTGTCAAGTCGTCATGGTTCAGGTTAATATGGACTGGATCCTCTTTCTGATCCTTTTACCTTTTATCACTCACATTTCCCAGAGTCTAAGCTGTAGCAGTATTTCTACCATACCATACCTCCATAATTAGTTATGCTAATTTAGTTATGTAGGTTTAGTTTTGTTTTTATGTGTGGATTTATAACTTAAAAGAAAGAAGAAGAAGAAAAAGGAGGAGGAAATGGTAAATGATGGATGCCATCAGTGTTTAAAAAAACAACAAAAACCAAAGAAGTGCTATAGCATTTGAAAATATTTTATCTTCATCAGTTAATAAACAGAAATACAATATGGTTTTTTTTCTCTTACTGTACATGAAATTACTAACATCAGAGATTGTTGTATTTCCTTTTTGAATAACACTGCATTGTAACATTGCACAGTAGGTGGAGAACAAACTGTCTGTTCACATTGTGTTTTTGTTGGGGAGTACTTTGATTTGATTTGAATACTAAAAATGGTTTACTCACACAATACTATTGTGTTTTGTCTTTTGTTTCCTATTTTGTGTGTGTGTGTGTGTGTGTGTGTTAAGGTTGTGCATCGGCCTGTAGGTGGCAGCAGAGGAGAAAAATGGTCTCAGGATTAGAGGCTTTGGTGTGGCCACACATTTTCTTCCCACTTTAAGGTTTATTTCCTCCAAAAAAACCAAGCAGCATGTTTACAATCAGGATTGTTGTTTAGAATAATTGTTTCTGAGATACATTATAACGTTGCTTGAAGATTTTTCCACTTGCAGAATAATTAATTTTGGTTTTTTTTGGGATATTTCAATTTTATTTGGAACAAAATTCAAATTCGTAGTTGAATGCTGGAGTATTTATTTATATACATATATATATATATATATATATATATACATATATTAGTGTGTGTGTGTGTGTGTATATATACATATGTATATGTATGTATATGAGAGAGAGCTGCAACTGTTGATTAGTTTCTCGATTCATTGAGTAATCGTTTGGTCCATAAATGTCAGTTTCTGTCAAACCTGGAAAATGATGATGTTCTCAAATGTCTTGTTTTTGTCCATAAACCAAAATTATTCACTTCTAGTGATTTCTTATATTATATGGAACAAAGAAATGAAGAAAATATTCACATTAAAGAACCCGAAACAATCGAAAGATATCTTGTTTTAATGATGAAAAAAGCATTCATCGGTAGTCGACTATTAATTTAGTAATCGATTAATAAGCGAGTAATTGTTCAAGCTTTAATTAATAGAACATTCTGGATGCTTTTTTACCAGGCTGCAGTTGTAAATAAGAATTTGTTCTTAATTTATCGTACCTGGTTAAATAAAATAAAATAAAATAAATTGTGGAATCTAACTGATAGTCAAACCAATGAATATGCAGAGCTCTGCTTAACAGGATATTTTATATAGATAGATATAGATATTTATTAAGTATAAATATATAATATAATAATTATTATTAGTAGTACTATTATTGTTTCTACAGTTATTAATGGTTTCCTGCAACATCCCTCTGTGCACAGCTGTTCCGAGGGAAGCCACCTCACGCGTCACGTGGGAAGTGTGGAACTCCCGTTCCCACTTGATTGACGTTCCCTTCAGCCAATCAGAGACGTCCTCTCCGCTCCCCGTCGACCAATCAACATCCAGGAGGAGGTGAGCGTCTTCATGGATGGAGTCAGTTTGCGAACGTAGGGAGAAGTTTTAGAGAAGGACGCTGGGAAGCGCAGGACGTGTTCTGTCGTGTTTTTAATTCATTTATTGTTTTAATTGAGTCGCGTCACAGTGACAAATGCATTACTTTGAACAGTTTATGATAAAGTGTGATAAAGCGGAGTGATAAAGTGTTTTCTCGTCGGGACGAAACGTCACTAAATGGTGAGTTGGGGATCATTTCCAACGTTTCTGGCAAAGTTTTTGAACGTCTCTAAATGAAGTGTTCTGCAACTCGTTATGTCTCGTTTCAGGTGTGTACTTCGTGTTTGGTTATAGTTATGGAGAGAAACGACATTGTTCGGCGTGTTATTTGTGTGTGACATGCGTGTTTTCGTTGAAAACAGTGTATGAGGGGGGAGATGGCTATAACGTGGCGCCTCTGCGACACTGCCAAGTTTCCAACACTGAGAAATACCTGCCACAGCAAACACAGTCACAGCTTTCTAACAACGTCCTTTCCTTTAATTAAGCAGTAATAATATGTAAATGAGCAGTTGTAAAGAGTTAAAAGTCTCACATGTACTTTTCTTTGTTGTTGTTGTTGTTGTAACACACTAACTAGATCTTGATACCAACACATATCCTCATGATCACAACCTGAACCCACTGCACCTCTTCAAGGATGCATTTGCAGGTGTTAAGATGAGATAAAAAAATTAAATTAAATTTAAAAAAAAAGAGATTTATAACTAGTCCAGTTCCCCATCTTGATAAAAGCGACCACACAAAACAAATACAAGAATCTCAGCCTCCTCTCTCAGTCAGAGCTGGAGCTTTTCAACCCCATCCACAAATTCAAGTAGTCATGCATGGCATTCCTCAATGAGAAAGGCCACCCAGCTCCAGTCAACTGGAAGATCAGTCTTTAAAAAAAAAAAGGTAGTAAAGCTGTGATTTAAAGATGAACTATTTCCCTCAGTGGCTGCCATTCTGCACACATTCCTGTGTTTACAGGAAACAATAAAACTTAGCTTTGATCCTTATTTGTATTTTGTGGTCTTGTGTGTTTTCCATGTTGCTCAGTCAGTCATGGGTGAGTTGGGACATGCAGGAGGTCACACACACACACACACACAGACAGGTACACATTGGTAATTTGTTTGGCAAATAACCAACGTGGCCAGGCTGCAAGTACAGCTGCTTCATTCCTCGACCCACTGTCATAAAACCTGGGGAAGGCTCCGGGTGACACGGATGCAAAATGCATCATATAATCCACACTCAGACACTTTCAGACAATAAAAGTCTCTTTGACGTGTCTGTTATCGAGTATTTAACACTGTTTTCCAATCGTTTCACATTGGGGGGGACAAACTTTTTAAGATGACAAGCCATCGCGACCCATTTCACTCACGACGAGCTCACATGTGCGTAGTTTTAGTGCCGTGTTTGTGTTTTTGAATAGACAAATAAGCCACTTCCTACAGATAAACTGTCGCTTTGATCAACAAATCACGTCTCTATTTCATGCACGTGTCAGTGAAAACATGATAGTTTGGCTGCGTTGAGCTGCAGTCTGTGCACTTGTGTTTTGTTAAAAAATAAACCAGGATTCACTTTCATCCATCCTCATGCTGGCATTCCTGCAAGGTGATTATTTGGCTAATTTTAGCTCTAGTCTTTTCTTAGTCTTGTTTTTTTTACTAAGCCAAACATCCATTTTTTTGTCTGACTGCAGACTTGTGGAATATTATTGTTGTTATGGCAGGAACCGTAACTGTGGTGAAAAATAAACAAACTCCTCGTGGCTCAGAAATGTACTGAACTACAGAAAATGTGTGTAGAGCAGCATTTCTGGCTTTAATCCATGACCCCGTGACCTCTCCTCTGCAGGTGGATGACACTGCTGTATGGAAATATCTTTACCAGTGCTGTGCTCTGTGAATTGACAGTGTCGCCACACTCTGAAGGACGCCGGAGTGTCGTCGTTCTCCAGGAGCTCATTTGTTGTCACCTGAATAAATCCAGTTCCTCCTTTTTAATCCTAAAATTCCCTCAACAAAAGCTCTTTGGGAGCAGCCGCTCGCTTATCCGCTCCTCACTAGACACTGTATAGTGTTCTTCTGGTGACACGTTAGCCTCTTGACGCTTTGGTGTGGCTCACCGGGTGGGTGGAGACCACTGAGTAGTGACAGCCAAGACCATGGCTGTCGCTGATTTTTCAAACGGACACCACATTTGAAATACTATACAGCTCTAGTCTCTCATTTGGCTCTGGGATTCCCGAGCTGGCAGAGCCAATGAAGTACTTTACCACTTTTCAGTGAAAACAGAGCCTCTGAGAATCCTTTAAAAAAGTACATAAGGATGTATTGCAATGTTATTCGTACGCCTATTAATGACACCATTGCTCGTTTACATGTATTCCCTCAAAATCCACATCCTTTGGGCCTGTAAATGGAGACTCATCCTTTTGTTGATTGTTCACTGAGGGTAGGTTTTATTACACTGAGTGGGGGATTGGGTGGACTCTTGATTCTTGCTGTGCAATTATGAGGAAGATTGTTTGCATATCTGTGATTTATTGTGACATCTGTGTCAGGATTTTTGTTTTTTTTTGCTTTTGAAAGGCAGCCATCTTGTGTCTGTCTGTAAGGTCCCCCCCCCCCCCCCGCCGCCCCTTTCTGAGGTCAGGGTGGGTTTGTGAAGTGTGGTGTGTGTTGTTGTCAAGGCTGCTTTGCCCAGATACTGAGAGATAGTGCAGTAAGTCGCAGTGTATGAGCTGCTGCACAGCTTTTTAGTTGAGATTTAGAGGACAGGCGCCGCTGCCTGGCACAGCAGAACAGCAGAGTGGCTGTTAATCAAAATGTGACACTGCGAGTGGGCCATAGATCTTTTAGATGGCTGTGTTTATAATTATGTGACAATGTAATAACTGTCACTTATTTGACACATTAAAGCATTTCTACAAGTTTTGTAGCTATAGATTTCTTTCTTTCTTTCTTTCTTTTTATTTCTTTATTTATTTATATTGGCCTCCTTGATGCTGATTATGAAGAGACTACTTCAGTATGCTGCAGAGCACCCCTCGTCACTGTCCTCCCCCGAACCTCCCCCACAAATACATTACAGTGCAGCGTTAAGCCTGTCCATCTACTCTTTGTAAGCCCAGGATGTGCTGTTTTCACTTGAGGCCTGACTATTGTAAGGCTGGTGGAAGGAGAGGACCAGGACACACTGCTCAATGTACTGTATCTCTCAGCCACAGAACTGCAAAGCCAAAGACAGATGCTCACAGCAGACTACACGTCTCTCTCTCTCTCTCTCTCTCTCTCTCTCTCTCTCTCTCTCTCTCTCTCTCTCTCTCTCTCTCTCTCTCTCCCTCCCTCTCTCTCTCACCCTCTCTCACCGCACTTTCCCTCCAGGCTTTTGTTCATGGCTTCCAGCCCGTGTGTGGTGGAATGCCACTTGTCATTAAGTGTGCTACACTACAGAATACAGAATAATCAAAAGCCCTCATCAAACCAGGGTGTTTGCTTGACTTATAGCAGCTCTCAGCGACGGACACGTTTTATATCCGACGGATCTCTGGGTGCCGTAAGTGAGGTGCCGTTTATGTACAGTAAATTTGAAAAGTGTACAGAAATTTAATTGAATTATTTACTGTAGGGAAGCACGTTTGTTTCAGCTGAAATTCTTCAAGCCCTTTTTGGCAGATGCAGACACCAATGTTGATCTGGGACGTGCATACTGAAACTAGATTGTGCACACTCAGTATACGTACGTTTGTCCTGCAAATGTTGTATTTTTGTGGCGCTCCAAATCTGCGAGTAGGAGATACTGTAGTTTTCGGTGTTAGCAGACTCTGTTCTATGACAGCAACTCACTCGCTGCTCACTCGCTGCTGCAGTAACAGTGGGAGGAAGTCGGCCACTGACGTTAACCCTGAAACACACTGGACTGCACGTGACGTCACATCCTTAAGATTTCTGCAGCAAATCCGACCTGACTCCCAATTCCTATAGACTCACTCTGCAGGAAAGGAACAGAGGAGGTTGCAGAACGTCATTCTCATTAAAAAATAACACTCCTTGGGGCTTACTCTTGTTTAGGGGGGGGGTGTTCCTACTTCCTACTTTGTGGTTTGGCTTTTATGCCTCTTGTACAATCCAGGAAGCAAGAGTGGAGCCATCAGCACCGATCACACTGCATTTCCATTTGTTGCGAGCAAGTGTGAAAGTATGACAGGAATGTTTGAATGACTGAATTATATAAAACAAGTCTAACTTTTCTCAGTTAAATGTGCCTACAGTACGTACAGTAGTGTAGAGCTGAAGCGATTAATCGACAACTATTCTGATAATCGATTCATCAGTTTGAAGCTTTTGCCATGATTAAAACAACAAAGAAATCATTAAAAGTCAATCATTTAGGGGTATACAGGGGTATATATATATATATATATAGCGTACCAGGTACCATATACTGTCAACTGGCAGTGCTTGTTCTTTGACATATGTGGGAATTAGGAATACACAGGTGAGCAAATTGTCTGTATTGTAACAGCAGGCCCAGATGACTGTTTTCCTGTCTGCAGAGCTCAGCTCAGCCTTCCCAGCATGTAACGACACGCTCAGCCAAGTCTGTCATCAGCTATACGGCTGTTTTTTTTTTACCGTCTGCTTTGTCCTCAATCATTGCTATAAGATTAAATTGCATTTGACATTTTATTAAACCCTTTAAACACATTAACAGAGGGATTAGTTGAGGCGCACACACTTGCTTTTGTACCATCACTGTGGTAAACACAGGTTTTTTTCCAGCTGGTCAATTCCACAAGGTGAGCCAGGTGCAGGATGTAATGATGCAGAGGAGGAAAAAAAGTGGACATCGGACTAACTTTGTTGGGAAGAGTATTATTATGATTAGAGGAATCTGTTGACTTGTTTCAACTCAGAAGTGAGAAAGACTTTGTCTTTGTCTCGTAGCTTCCCCGCTGTCCTCAACCTTGGAGCGGTGCTCTCTCGGGGAGGAAGAGGTGAGTCACGCTTCAAAGCTTCCGTCATGACTGGGCACGTACTGTAGGTCTCGAACTGTGTATCATTGATTTCAAACTTCACTGTTAATGCTTTTAAATCGCTCTGTCCCACATATTACATATTTTACTAAACTGAATATTCACCAAAAACATCACAAATGAAATTGCAGTTGCAGTATCTATAAGAAAAAACTGTAATTAGGTATTTCCCTCCTATAGTTCGCCCCTAGTACACAGTTATGTCATGCTATTTAACACTGGGGCTTCAGGCTACA
The DNA here is from genome assembly GCF_958295425.1 of Solea solea. Classification (NCBI taxonomy): domain Eukaryota; kingdom Metazoa; phylum Chordata; class Actinopteri; order Pleuronectiformes; family Soleidae; genus Solea; species Solea solea. Next base: position 3,670,420 of record NC_081151.1, read on the forward strand.
CATACTCTACCTGCCCCTGTTAGTGCGAGCATTGTCTGTCAGCCACACTGGCCCTGTGTGTTCACAGCCACTGCTCTGGCCGTGTGCCATGTGAATATTGCCGAGGACAAACAAGCAAAGGATTTCACTGTTTCTAGACAAGACAAGAGCTTTGAGAGTGACTTATTATCCTCCTGATCCTCCGTTTGCTGCATAACCGAGGTGTGTGTGTGTGTGTGTGTGAGTTAAAAGAAGACTTTTAAATGTGTAGAGATTGTGTAGAATCTGGGACGTGCATGCCACAAACAATGGCTTCCCTTTTGCTGTACTATGATGTCACGACTCTGCCATCTGTTTGCGTGGATACTAGCGAGCTGAAGACGACTAGAAATAGCTTTCAAAGTTTTGTTTTTACTGCTTTTTTCCGCTCATGGAGGAAGTCTTTGACAGAAACTGTCACCTCTGGATACGAATTGTACGTCAGCAAACAAAAGGCTGTGCTGCACTGGAATGCGACGTCTCTCGTCGTGCCCAAGCAGGTCCAAAGGTCTCTCAAATGTCCATCAAATGTCCAATTGTCACACTGGCCTCTGCATCCTAAATGGTCCTTCATGCAGCGATCTACATGTTTGTGATGTCAAGAGCCAAGGTTCATAGGAGACTATGTTACGGGGATGTGTTCAGACATGATAACCTTGCTGGGTTACACTTTACAGTAACATTTGCTCACTCCCTATGGTGTGATTTCACCTATTGGATGATCGAGCTTAGCTTGACAATAGATTTGTCTTGTGTTTGAACAAAAACAACTCAAAGTGTGGTCTATCCCAAGTGTTTTAGCTCTTACGTCACAGAAAGTCTGCAAATTTAAGTTGAAATCTGCCCACTGCATCTACAGAAACCCTCCCTCATTCTTTTTTGTCTCAATGCCACAATTAGCAAATGAGAATGTCATGTACATGTAAACAAGTCAGTGTCAACAGTCTATACGAGTCTATAAGAGCTTCCTTTGTTCTCCGTCATTTGTCTGCATTAGTCGTGGCTCAGATTCTGGTGTTGACACAAAAGGTGCCAGACCGTGACCACAACAGAGCACACGCTCTCCTGCTGACGCTCCACTACTGTGGTTACGTCACAAGTGTGCACGTCCGCCCACCTATTTCATATTTGATTTGTCCTTTTTCCTTTAGGAATGTGTGTTGGCGTAGCTGATCCCCTGCATGCAGCTGTCTGAGGAGGTTTGGCGTTTAAGGAGCAGCAATCATGGACGTGGAAGACTTTCCTCCCCCGCCTCCTGAAAGTAAAGTCAACACAGCTTTGTCACTTACATTCATGACGTCGCAGACATTGGTGATAACCCACGGTTCCTGCATGGGTTAAATTCTTCACTCATGTGGGCCGGTTAGCTCAGTTGGTTAGAGCGTGGTGCTAATAACGCCAAGGTCGCGGGTTCGATCCCCGTACTGGCCACACCCTTTTTCACAGGGTGCAGGAAAGTTCAGCAAAGTGACAAAATTCAGTCACTACCATCAATCCAAACTGAAAGTTAAGAGAACTTAAACATAGAGTTGGAAAATAATTGCAACAAATAGGAAGTGTTAACCTTGAAATGGCAGAAACACAACTATTGTTCTTGTTACGACACTTTTAATTGTTTAAGTACTATCATGTTGTTCTCAATAGATTTGCAGATACTCAAGATACATTTTGCTCTATTTGATTTTTATGTGTTCTGAGTTTGAAGAGTTGCACCATTGGTGTCTGCGGCTAGTATCTGTAGGTCATCACTCCCTGGAGGTCTGCAGAAGCTGGACAATATGAGTAAACAACACGGATTCCTCTCCTCTGCTCCTTCACTGCTGTGGAGTGTGTGGGCAGGGAGTAAGGCGGGTGAAATGTGCTGTGCTGCTGTGAATACCAGACAATGTGGCTCAGTATTAGACTTGCACACTGCTGCAGTGCACACACACACACACACACACACACACAGCTTGGGGGGATAGACACACGGGCCAGAGAAATGCTTCGTTCGTCCCCTGCTGCCCAGTCACTTGCTTTGTTGCCGGGGTGACGCCGGAGCGGATTGTATCCCAGTGACTCATTTCAGAGGAGCATTATGTGGCCGTGTGGAGATAAACCCGCGGAACAGAATCCATATTGTCACCATGAATCGACAATGGTAACCGCAGCTAGGCCGAGGTTTGCGTGTGTCCAGTGTACGTTCACACTCACACAGTGCAGATATCGTGACACGATACTTGTACTCGTGCATTTTCACACGGGAAGAAAGACTCAAACTCCTCCCAAGTCACGACGTATCAGACATAACTTTTTGTTGTATTAAGTAGCGGTGGGGGGGGGGGGGGTCGATACAGTGAAATATCGTGATATTTTGTGGGGTGATATATCACTTTAGAGCAGGGGTGTCAAACTCATTTTTGTTCAGGGGCCACATGTAGCACAATTTGATCTCAAGTGGGCCAAACCAGTAAAAATAGTAAAATAATAGCACAATAACTTATGACCAACAAGATCTCCTTTGTTTTTTCATTTTTGTTTTACATTTAATGAAGGATATTTTTACAAAACATGAAATTTCTTGAGAAATATAAGTGCAATTTCAACAATATCATGCCTAAATTTACTATTTACACATCACACTGGATCTATAAAGGCACAAACATTTAGTCACAGGTATCTGGAAGGGAAAATTTTGCATCTGACATTACGTTTAGATTGGAATTGTAGTGTGAATTTTAACAAATTCATCCTGTGGGCCGGATTGGACTCTCTGGCGGGCCAGTTCTGGCCCCCGGGCCGTATGTTTGACACCCCTGCTTTAGAGTATCTAATTATTTTTACTGATGTTGCAAATAAACATTCTGTGGATAAGCATAAACAAGTGTATTGCCATATATGATTTTGCAAATATAAGTATATCGCGATAATATCGCATTGTGACCTGAATATCGCGATGCTATCGTATCATTGTTTCTCTGGGTCTTAAACATGCAGGAAGTAACTGCCATAGAAGGGAAAGAGGAAGGTGTGAATATGTCTGTGTTGTGTTTTCAGAGGCCGGTGCTTGTTTTTATGAGTGAAATCCAAAATTGACACTGATTTGATAAAATTGGTATCAAAAAAGTATCGTTCTGGAATTGGTATCGAAGTGTAGTTTGAGCCTTGAGTTAGTTTCTAGGTCATCATCTGTCCATATCCACTCAAACCCCGGTCCTTCCCTGTTGTTGCACAGTCCCGTGTTTCCCGTTGAGTGCAGACTCGGACAAGTATTGGCAAAGGATCTACATTCCACCCCAGTCCTGGAGTTACCACAGGCTGTTAGTCAGCTAACTGTGCCTTATCTCTGTGGGCCCACACCATTCATTACTGCACAGATGGAAAGCGACGGATAACATCTGTAAGTCCACTCTTGCCCTTTTACACCTGTCTTTTCTTGCATATTTAGCCATGTGTGCAGATGGACACGGGGTCACGGCGGCGACCTGAAGCGTTAGTCACGGACCCTTTCCTCAGACACTGACTACAGAGGAAAAGAAGTACCTGTCAGAGCCTGAGGGACTTTCACTGGTGATTTAGAGCAGACTGCATTGTTTTGAGGGACTTCAAAGTTTTGGGGGGGGGGTTTTTGCTTAAGGGAATATGTTTCCCCTGAACATAAAAGTACTTTATCACTTAGCCACAGTGACACAGGTTGTTGCGACAGTGAATGTGGTACAGAAACAGTACGAGCTCAACTTTAGTTCACTTCAGCGAGGCAGAAAGTTGCACGTTAAACATATCAGGATGTGTCCAAATCAACAAGGGATCGGAAGAGGTTAAAAGTGCCGAAACCCGGGATTGAACCAGGGACCTTCAGATCTTCAGTCTGACGCTCTCCCAACTGAGCTATTTCGGCTGGTGGAGCTCTAGTGAATCATGTCGCTGAGTCATAGTGGAAATGAATTGAATTGAATGGAATTTTTCTGTTTTCTTTGGGAAAATGCGCAGGATATGAGAGTAAGAGTTTAGACTAAAGCCAACACAATAAAGCTGGGTCAACTAATGAACGTGCATGCAAAGAATTCATGGTATGCCTCTGAGGAAAATAGAATAAGGTTCTCAAAGGGTTAAAGAAACCTCCCTTTAATGATTCACCAGTATTTTCTTACTGACTTAAAGCCGAAACGCTGTCTTCTTTAATCTCTGCACGTTGAGCTTCTTGATGCCAAAACATGAAACCAGCTGATGAGAGTTTAGCCGGTGCTTTCCTAACCCTCTGTGTTGTCAGATCAGAAATAATGCTCAAACTCGGGCCGTACCACCGTTTTCTGAGGGGAGTGTCGGCCTCTCTTTCCTGCCGGCGGCCTAATTACAGCGTGAAAACTGGAAGTTTCATTGGTTGCTCCCTTCCTGTCCTCTGCCAAGTGAACGTAAAGCCTTTTGAGTACTTGCTGATATTATACAGTATCTTGTAGCTGAGCCCTGACATTGTTTTTCTTGTGGGGGGGGTGAATCCTTGACGGTAACATTTCTGTAAGAAAACATACTGCAGAAGCGCACCCCACCCTTAATTATAAGTCTACATATGCCGCAGTCTTTCAACTTTCACAGCCAAAGACCCAGAACAGCCACCCACAGTGTATATTTTAACAGTCTCTAAAGTAGTCGTTGAGTAAAATAATAGGATTATTTAAAGTTTTCTCCGTCTAATTTGTATGTTTTTTGTAAAAAACACTTTGGACTTTAAATGTAACCGTTATAATTCTACTCTGTGACTAAACTTAAGCTGTTTTCACAACTAATCCTTAAGTTACTCACTGATTTAATTGTAATTGTATCCAGGGCTGCAACTAACGATTCTTTTCATAATCCATTAATCTCTCGATTATTCTGGATTAATCTTGTTTTGTCCAGAAAATGTCGATCGGTGTTTTTAAAACGTGGAAATAATCATGTTCTCAAATGTCTTGTTTTGATGATTTCTTTGTTACATGGAGCAAAGAAAGCAGAAAATACTCACATGTAAGAAGCCGAAACATCAGAAAACCTAATAGTAATGAGAAGGAAAAAAAAACTTTAATTTGATTAATCAATTATCAAAATAGTTGACAATGTTTTTGACACTCTAGATTTAAATTGTGGTGAAATAACTGTAGAGATAACCAGCTCATTATGTCATTTACTTTATCATCGTCTTTTATGGATCAGTGATAGAATCCAGAATCTGAATCCTATCTCTGTCTTCAGTGTTGGCAGACGGCGTCGCGTTTGCAGATGAAGACGAGGGGGAAGCCTTCGACTTTGACGACAGCGGCGATGACGTCGGCGAGGCAGACCACCCGCCCCCTGCACTCCCGGCTCCTCCAGTCCCAATCGACAATCTGGAGACCAGTGTCCCCGAACCCGACCCCCCGGTGCCTTCCCCCACATTCGACACAGCTCCACTGTCAACAGTTAAAACAAACGGAACAACAGCAGAAGGAGAAGGGACATCTGCTGCTGACACAGAGGCAGATTTACCACTACCTCCACCTCCTCTCGACGAAGACACAGAGACAGATCCTGGAACAACAGGTGTGTGGAGTGAGTGTATATGAGCTGGTTTTAGTCTTTCCTCAGTCCAGTATCTGGACACTGGCTACCTTGTTAATGCAGCGTGTTCAGCGCGGGCCAGAGTCGGGCTGTTAAGTGGGGCAGTGTGTCTTTCTCCCGACGCCTTGTATCTCTGGCTGCCTGGTGCTGGAGGTCTGGCTTTTATCACAGAGAGTTGTGATAGCAGCAGCAGCAACAGCAGGAGGCGGGGAAAGGGGGCGGGGACAGGAGTGGTTTGCATCAAATGAGCATAAAATATGTTAATAACATCATTTCAAACAGCAAATCAGAAGATTTTTCTATTGTTTATTCTACGTTCTGTGCCATTTTTAAAAAAAATATGAATACATACATGTTAGAAACGCCTCAGACGACAGAGTTCTCATCTTTGAGTCGCATTATAAAAAACAATATTTTGTGGGCAACTCATGCAATAATGCTCCATCATGTTTAAAATTTACAACAATGCTAAATTGAAAGTTGATTTTTGATTTTTTTTATAAAATGTGTATATATGAGTCAAAACACAATTTCATACTTTCCCTCAAATTATTCAACTATATTAACAACTTTGACTTTTTTATTTTAGAACATGACCTAACATGAATGAGGCATGGACATAAATCCAGTCTCTGTTTGTATTATGTCTGAAGTTTGTCAATAATCAATTTCATCATTTCCTGTGTAACTTCACACTATAATAACTGAATATAAATGAACATTTCTCTAACTCTACAGGCATTGAAGACCAGGCTCCATCCATGGATGACCCTCTCCTTCCCCACACTGTCCCCAGGACGTCCTCTCGAGGCAAAGTCAACCCCTACTCTGTAATTGACATCACTCCTCTGCAGCTGCAGCCGGTCGAGCCGCACCACGGAGCCCCCACGCCATCTTCCACCTCTTCACCACCAGTGGAGCCCAGGGAAGGAGAGGAGGAGGCCCAGGTTATCCGTACCAGTCCTGTCGGCAGCACCTCGGGGTACTCTGTCCCAGTGCCTTGTGGGTATGCGACCCCTTCTGGAGTGCCACTCATCACGCCGGCTTACACCACGCCTGTCATCATTCGACACCTCTCCATGGACGAGGACGGTAATGCAGAGCCTGCAGAAAGGGGGGGAAATGATAGGATTATGTCGGAGTTATAATGTGTTAAAAGTTCTGTACTGAACCGACTTGCCCTCTGACCTTTGTTCCAACGAATCTGAATCTAGCCAGGGCCTCTTCTTCCTGTCAGTCCTCACCTCGCTCCTCTCATTTCCTGTCACTGCTCTACTTTATCACTCAGAACAATTTAAAAAAAACAACGTGACATTCCCACAGGTCTCTAAGCTCTTCTTTTTATTGTGTTCTCTTTTGTAAATTCTGTACTTCCAGGAAAATTCTCCTCATTTTTCACAGGCTATGACATGTCAGTGCCGCCTGGGACGTTTGCCTCCTTTGGTCTTTCACTTGTTTTTCCTAAGGCCTTGCCACGAGGAAGTGGGGGACTAAATTTAGCCATCCCCCAAAAGATCTGTGTTGGCTGTGTGAGGATTTTCTGGTTTCCCCTTAAAACACTGCAGTAAGAAGTGTCCAAAAGCCTGTGGCCTCTGGCACTCTGACTGAGTCTGATTACACAGTAATTATCTCACCGAGGTCACACTGAAGCACGTAGTTTTGTGTGAAAATGCAGAGAATTGTAGGAATTGTAGGAAGCGTGGAATCATCAGTGACATCTGGTGGTGGGACATGAGATTATGAATTCTTAAAGCTTTGATTCAGAAGAGTCTTCACTATTCACAACGTTTATTTTCCTCCTTCAGTCACTGTGGTTGCGACGGGGAACGCCTCCGTCGACAGGTATGAGACCGCCTCAACATGGCTTCTGCAGTATTTTAAAGAGTTATATGATTGTTGTAACGATTCACATTTAATTTAATATAATATAGACTTGTTTTTATTGTAGAGTTCAATGTTTGTTTCCACATGTTTTAGTGTTTTTAGTGAAGAGAATCCACCTATCCGAGAAGAGGATGTTTTGGCTAAATGGGCATCAGATCCTGCCAACACTGCATGGATGGAAAGTAAGGAATGACTTCCAAAATCTCTCTTGTGTGTGTGTGCGTGTGTGTGATATCCACTAAACATCTGCATGCTTGCTTCTGCACAGGCCGTGTCTTCCTTCAGTCTTTTTCTTTTCTGTCTTTTGATGATGCTGAATTCCCAGACACTTCCTTCCCTGTTCTTTTGAGGAAGCGGGGACTTGTGTGTGTGTGTGTGCGTGCGTGCCCGTCTTTTTAGGTCCCACTCACATTACATCCTGTTTGCAGTGTCATCAAAGAAATCCCGCAGTGCCTCCACTGAACCTGTGTTCTCTCATCAGATCCAGACGAGGTGATTTACGATGACGTACCCAGAGAGAACTCTGACTCCAACACAGGTTTGGGACGTTTCTTAATTTGTCACAAATGCAGTTTTTTCTCGATGTCGTAAGTGCCTTTTACTTTCGATTCTCTATTTTCTTGCTGGTTTCCAATTTATTTATACGACCTTTTGTGTTCCGTTTTTGTTCAAGGTGTAAACAGAATAACCTCGTGTGTTAATTCTGCTTATTCTGCTTATATGCAGAACGTGAATGAAGGCGTCTAACATTCGATACGATGAAACGATACAGTGTTTCAATGATTTTAGAAACAGTTTTCAGTGGTTTAAAGCTACAGTACGCACTACAGTCTGTTGCTGTGTCGCCCCGCAGATCCAGATGAGATGATCTACGATGATGTGGAGCTCGGCGAGGAGGGCGGCTGCGGTAGCTCCCTCGACAACGGATGGAGCTCCAGCGAGTTCGAGAGCTACGACGAGGCCAGCGACGGGGAGGGCCCCCCCGAGAACGGCCTGCCCCACGCCTTCATGAGGGGGAAGCCGCCCCAGAAGAAGACACATGTGCGTAACAGTCACCCTTCCCATTTCTGTGTCAGCATACTGTCCATGTGTGGGCAGGCGCACGACAACAGTGAGATAAAGAATTAAACGAAAGAATTTGTCATATTTGCCACTGTAGATTCTGTTTTCTCTTGTACACGCCACATATCCACTCCTGTATAGACTGAGTTTATTTGTTTATATGAAGATTTACTTCATTGTGGCTATAGAGAGGTGGCTGCAGTCCCTTTTTGTTCTCCATTTGTTTTTAACTGCACCACAGCCAGTCATTAATAGAGAGATGCTAATTGCTGTAGGTGTAGAGAAAGGTGAAAACTCTCTTTCACATTATTTTATTCTGGCTTTTGTTTTGATAAATGTGTGGCCCATTGTCAAATTATCAAAATAAAAATTGGAAAAATTCAAACAAAAATAGGTACAGAAATGTATCGTGGTGCGTCAGAATCGGTCCCTGTTGTAATTTTCTATTTCAATTATACAGATTATAACTGTTTATGAAGCTCAGATCATGTGATGGCATGCCCTCTGCTAATGTTTATCTCGTTAATTACTCTCTTATTTGTCTGGGTTATTATTCCATAGGAAGTGTTTGTTGGACAGCAGCGTAGCGACAGACGTTAAAGTGTTTGTTTGCAGCTACCTGATGACTCCGAAAAGCCATAATAATGATAACCAGTAACGCTTGCTTTGCTCTCTTATTTAGCTCTCTCAAGATCTGACTCGCTTGAAAGAACACTATGAGAAAAAGATGAAAGATCTAATGGCAAATACAGTGGGAACGGTAGAGCTGCAGCAGCTAAAACAGAAACACGAGCAGAAGGTAAACCACCTGAGGCTCAACTCACCTCACCTCGCCTCACCAAACTAGTCCTGACCCCATAACTCTGCGTCTCGCTAACCACTCTGGTGTTTTGACACTTCCATGTCACGGTCCCTTCATGTTCCTGATGTGAATGATGACTTGAGGTGGTTGTGGTGCTTGTGGTGGTGGTGGTGGTGTTTGGTTCTGGTGATGGAGATGCATCGATCTGTCTCATTATATGTTTTATGCCCCTGAGGTTATTTGTTTTATTATGATTTTGACAGTTCCTACATTTAAGATTTAGGGAAATTCTGTTTTATTAGAACTAGTGATTTGAATTTAATATCGTTTTACATTTTTTGTAAAATAGACTTCATCTATTTTTAAAAATTCCATCTTCTGATCAGCTCCGGTCTCCCGTATCACATGATGGACCATTCATCCCTGCTTTTACACCTTGTCCGTCCTGCTCGCCTTACTCAGTGTCAACCATAGGTCTAGACTTCACCCCTGAACCTCTGAAAGCTTTGTGTTATTTTTGTGTCATTGTGTGTTTTTGTCTCATCCAAGATGCAAAAGCTGGTGAAGGCGGCAAAGGACGGCACCAAAGACGGACTTGAGAAAACCAAAGCTGCGGTGAAAAAGGGACGCTCTTTCATCAAAACCAAGTCGTTCTGTCACGGTGTGTAGTCTGCAGAAGAAGAAGAAGAAGCTCAGGTCATCTGTTTGTGTTTATCTGTGCAGGATGTCCGTGTTTATTCACGTCTGCTCTCTCCTCTTAATCTCTTACAGAGAGGAAATCGGCCTGTTTTGAAGATGAGGAGTCTGAACTCTTCATCGAAGTGGATTGTTTTAACGTGGAGCCGGTGTTGTGTGTAGCACCGAGTGGTCTTTCACAGCAGCAGGTTAACGAACGCGTCCATCAACTTTAACCCTTTTTTCCATGTGCTCTTGGTTTTTAAGAAAAATGCACTAAAGATGTTATTTTTCCCTCTGCAGCTGGTGAGGAGATGTATACTGGGATCTATTTTGGAGAGTGAGAAGAACTATCTCGATGCACTGAAGAGGATATTAGAGGTACGGAGTCTGCAGCTGCAGCTAGTGTCCGACTGGCTTTTTTTTGAAGTATTTGTTATTACAGTTCACCTTGTCTGCTTCATCAGCAATACGAAAAGCCGCTGTCCCAGCTCGAGCCGAGGCTGCTGAGCGACAGGAAGCTGAAGATGACGTTCTACCGCGTGCGTGAGATCCTGCAGTGCCACTCCCTGTTCCAGATCGCCCTGGCGAGCCGCGTGGCTGAGTGGGACAGCCTGGAGATGATCGGGGACGTCTTTGTTGCGTCGGTAAGCCGCGGCTGTCATTTTAAGGCCTATTTAAACTTTATTAACAGAGGATTCGCTGCATTAGCTCTGGTGTGTGTGAGTCCAGCTGTTTACAGATGAGTTTAACGCGTGGTTGAACCTCCGTACTCCTCGACTTAACTTCTCTGTCAAAAAACAAACAAAACAAAAGGGCAGTTTCAGTGTTGTTTACTGCCCTCTCTTACCTCGCACTTCCCACTCCATCATAAAAATACAAAACTCACACACATGGAACTTATTTATATTTATATTCCCCGTCCATGTACAATAAAATATAATGAGACTTTTACAACTTCAACTATAAACATTTCCCATGTGCTGTTTATTTGGCTCGTCATGCGGACATCTGTGTAGAACTAAATAAAGGAGTCCGATAGTCATCCAGGGCTTTGAACCAGAAATGTAGAAAGAACAACATCAACAACGCAAAAACAACACAAAGGCCTCGTGTTACGGCTAATTATCATTCAATGTTTGTCTGTGTTTCTCCTCAGTTTTCAAAGTCGATGGTGCTGGACGCCTACAGTGAATATGTGAACAACTTCAGCAATGCAATGGCGGTAGTGAGGAAGACGTGCGCGTCCAAACCTGCCTTCTTGGAGTTCCTCAAGGTTGGACAGTGTTTCCTTACATTATCTTGCACGTATTTATTCTGTTTTCCATTCGTTGTGTTTTAATGTCGACGTATGCCCATGCTCTCGTGTGCAGCATCGTCAGGAAACGAGCAGCGACAGGATGACCTTATATGGCCTGATGATGAAACCTATCCAGAGGTTCCCACAGTTCATTCTGCTTCTTCAGGTACAGTGGACTTTTATATTTCAAGCTCCTTTTGTGCAGTACGTGTATTCACCAGCAGAGGGAGAGCTATACACATAAGTCTTTCCAAGTGTTTACTTCATGAGAAAGTGCTCTGAAATCTCTCTAATTCCTGCTTTCATTTGGCCCTGTGTCTTTTAAACACTGATGTGTTTTTCTTTTTAAGAATATACATGTGCACCAGTGGCTTATTGGCCATCAATATTTGCCATTTATTTAACCTTTATTTATCCAGGGAATCCCATTTAGTTTGAAATCTCTAATGAAGGATGCCTGGACAAAATAGCTTACTATTCACACAAATTAGAATAAGACATAAACACATATAAAATACAGACAACAACAGTTTAAATTGGAAGGAGAGACAGTAAAACAGCTGTAGTTTTCTATTTTTAAAGGACCTTCAGTATATTATAACATCTTTATTGGTCATCAGGCGTGTGTATTGTGTCGTTTTTCTATTCTAGTAACGACACTATCGACTCCTTATTCAACAAGTGACTAAATAATGTGTAACTGGCCTTTGCCTCCTCATCAGGACATGCTGAAGAACACACCGGCGGGTCACGCCGACCGCCTGCCCCTCCAGATGGCCCTGACTGAACTGGAGACACTGGCGGAGAAGCTCAACGAAAAGAAGAGGGAAGCCGACCAGCGCTGCGAGATCCGTCACATCGCGAAGGCCATGAACGAACGCTACCTCAACAAGGTCTGCAAGGTTTTCCTCGTGCGCCTCCGACATACACGACATACTGGAGGAGAAAATGCTCTGGGATGTGTGATGGTTTTAGCATATGCTGTGGCATTTCTCTGTGTCCCAGAGTGGGCGGCCGTCGGGCACTTGAGCCTCACATTTTCTACCGACTCTTCTCCTCCTGCACGGCCCTTATTTTTAGCCCATTGCTTTAGCACGACATGTGCACAGAAGCACCAGCGTTCACCGAGGTATAATTATTTGTCTAAGTGCAGCCGCCCACACTGGCATCTGTGTGCAGACGTGTTTACAGGATACCCCACGTTGGGCAGAGTTTTGTTCCTCGTGGCCTTTAATTGGTCAGAGTCACTGTTGAAAGCCAGGGATTATTATATGCTATCCAGAATGGGTGGTTTCACAGTAGCAAGTGACGGGAAACAAGGGGGGGGGGGGGGTGGTTAAGCAAGATGACACATTGTTTCCTTGATACCCAGAATGATTGTATTTAGTTTTTACCGGTGAGGTTATTTCCTTAATAAAGTCTCTTAATAAAAATGACAAACTCCAAACTGTACAATGACGTCGGATAGCAGCTGGACCTCAAAGCAAGGTGGACTCCGAGTCCGGCTGCTTCCGACTCGATGGATAAGTATGGGGATCTGCACAGATACACTGACATCGCATCGATCCTGCCCCCCCCCCCCCCCCCCCAGCTTCTGAGCAACGGCAGTCGCTACCTGATTCGCTCGGACGACATGGTGGAGACGGTCTACAACGAACGCGGCGAAATGATCAAAACCAAGGAGCGCCGCCTCTTCCTGCTCAACGATGTGCTCATGTGCGCCACACCCAATATCCGGTAAGAGTCTCTCTCTCTCTCTCTCTCTTGTTATTAGATGCCATATCCTTTAATCATTTTGCCATTTTGTGCTTTTTAAAACGTGCTTTTTGCCCACATGGTGGTTACTGCGTGGATACCTTTGCCTGACATTAAGGGAAAAAGTCACTCTCACTGTGTGTAGCCGTGTCCTTTGGGTAACTTCTGACCACATACTGTCTCTGTGACTTGAGTTCTGATTCCCCAGCTGTTCAGCTTTTGTCCTTTAATTGAGACACACTCAGTGGGCACCACATACTGAATCTGGGGCATAAGTCTTCTATTGTTTCCTGTCCTAAGTATTTTTGCAATCACACTATCTGTACAAACAAGCATGCCAACACCATGACTAACTTGTCGTCTCTCCTTTGGCACCGTGCAGGTGTCAGGACGGCAGCGGGAGCGTCAGCGGGAACGCTCCGCTCGACCAGAAGTTCCTTCTCAAGTGGAGCGTCCCTCTGAGCTTCGTGGAGGCGCTGGAGTTTGGGTCCAGCGAGGACATGGCCGACAACAGCCGCTACTCGGGACCTCATTCCGGGGAGAAGGTGGTCATCAACGCTAAACCAAGTAGGAAAACATGGTGTCTCACTCTGTTCTGAGTTGTCTGTCTGTCTGTCTGTCTGTTAAGATAGCTTACCTGATTAGATTACCTGAAGTCTGTAGAGCTAATGATTATTTTCATAATCGATTAATCTGTCGACTATTTTCTTGAATAATGGATTGATCACTTGGTCCATAAAATATCAAAAAACCTTAAAAAATGTTGATCGGTGTTTGTCAAACCTGGAAAGGATGATGTTCTCAAATGTCTTGTCTTGTCCACAAACCAAAATGATTGACTTCTAATGATTTCTTTGTTATGTGGAGCATAAGAAGCTTAAGAAGAAGCTTAAACAATCGGAAATCTTGCTTTAATCATTAAAAAAATCATCATTTAAACCGATTAATCAATTATCAAAATAGTTGTCGATTAATTTAGAAAGCGATTAATAATCAATTAATTGTTTCAGCTGTACTTGTCTGGTTAATGAAGTTCTCTGTGGCACATTGAACAACTGGAGCCATAGATTTGCACCATTTTAATGAGCTGTATATAAACACATAGAATAACTTAATGGTTGTTTCCTGCCTGATTTTGAGCAGATATTTCTAAGATGGCGTAAATCCTGCACAGACGTTGTATTTCTTTCCTCCTGCAGTCTGCAGTCTGCCGGCTGCCAAGTCCAATGATTTCAGTCTTTCCACTGGGTTCTCCTCCGTCACAAACAGCTGCTCAGCCACTTAAGAAAAAGTTCACATCACACAAACAAGAAAGCCTGAACCAGAGTGTATGATTTTGTGGTCCCAGCACTGCAGATTTTATTCTGGGACCTAGATTTTTCTCTGTGTGTGTGTGTGTGTGTGTGTGTGTGGTTGTGCCGAGGTAACTGGAGTGCACATAGCTGGGCTGGTGACTGCTTTAATACTCTGGTTTTCCCGGGTTTGTCAAAGGTGATGTGTGTTCAAGCCGAGGTCAGAGGACCACTCTCTCGGTTGCCGTTGGAAATGGACTTGAATTCTCGCCTGCTTTTTTACTCATATGCAGCTCAGTCGTTTGCTGCCATGTGTCACATTTATCTCATAATAAACCATGTGTTTAGGCCAATGAGCCAAGCAGGTAATTCATCTTTCATTACCACATGACACCATGACGAATATTACTATAAGGATAAGAAGATATCTATGATCTCCATTGTGTATCTTTTACTTTTTTAAATGGCGTACAGTTAAATTACAGCCTTTAATTAATTGTTCAGCATCTCTGTCCAATTATTAAAAAGTAACAACTGTAGATTAAATTATGGCATAATGCTATTGTATTCATACTAATTTGGAATAACATGAAGAAGATTGTCCACACACAGTAGATATTTGACAAAACTCAACCTCTCGTCTTCTTCTTATTCTGAAAATATCAGGTTCCACACTCTCTTGTCCTCCACTGCTTTTACATAGTGAATTATTATTATTATTCTGCTCCCTTTACTTTCATTTAAGCCACATCTGATGTGTGTGTGTGTGTGTGTGTCTAGTCCGTGGATCCTTCACACATGTAACAGATGGCAGAGACTGTGAAACATCTGCTCTGGTTTTCCAAGTTCTTCCTGCAGCAAACAGGTTCACTGCCTGTTATAGGTGATGCGATGATACAAGTGTATGTGCGGCAAAGAAATAAAAAAAAAACAGTTTATTGAATTAGATGTTCTTGAATTGTATTATTAAGTGACATGGACCAACTCCAGTGCTTCAAAAAGAACTGAATTGTTGTTTTAGTCAGCAATAATAGACCTTCACATGGTTCCCTTGCTCTAATTGAGCTATTTTCAAACCAGCTTCGCTATGTGTGTGTGTGTGTAAGTGTGTGTTTGCACATACAAATGTGTCCTTTGTCCAGGAACCTTTAACAAGTCCAAACCTTTTGTTTGCCAAAAATATCTCAGTGATCAGCCTGTGAGTAGGCCGAATGAAAAGACTCTCCAGCATATGATGATGTCACCTCTCGCTCTGGTTAGTTCATCTCTTCTCAGCGCAGCGTAGCAATCAGACCACCGTGCAGACCGAGCATTTGTGAAGTTACATTTTCCTGCTGCTCAAAACGACCAGTCATGTCTTTAGTAGACACTGTGTGTCGTAACTGCTGTGGGATGGCTGGCCTGCTTCTGAAGATGCTCCTATGCTCCCTGTGCTGTGTTGTGAGAAAAAGCCTTGGCGTTTGGCAGCGTCACAAAGAGCCATTCATGAAGTTGGATGTGGCTTCTTGAAAAAGGGGGGGTAACACAGTCATGCCAATCTCGTCTGTGGGAATAGTAATAATCTAGCGCTGGTTTCAGTTTGATTTCTCGTTACGTGTGCAATTACACACCGGTAATAGAGAGACAATTGTACTTTATCGATTCATATGATGATATATTAGCTTCATTTATTCAAGGAGAGACAAGGAAACACACAGAATCAAAGTAAACTCCAATTTGATTCGATGTACAGGTTTTAATAAATCTCCTACAAGTCTTAACATTGCGCTGCTGTATCTGTGTTTGCTCATAACATGGAGGCTTAACTCAGCATTTCTGCCCTGACCTGAATTCATCCCCCTCTGCTAAGACCAGGGAGCCGAAAACCTCGAGTAGACAACAACAGATTAGTGCAGACGTCTCTTTCAATCTTAGGAAAATAAACATAGATGTGGCTGTGATTTGAGCCACTGATTTACCACACCAGTGAAACCCCATTTCATCCATCCGTTCAACAATGCAGCTTAACGTTCGACCGTCGTGAGCTGAGTGTGCGGAGCAGCGAGGCCGACGGAGCGTTTCTCAATCTGTGAGCGGCCTCCTGTTTACAAACCGGACAGGGAGACCGACCACCTACAAATACGTTACCAGGGGTAAAGTTTCCCCTGAATGCCCCGTCAGCGAGACCTTCAAGAGAGGACCCCGGGTTAGGGTTGCCATGGTTTTGGAGCGCCAGACAGACTTAGTGAGCATTGTATGAAAAGAAGAGGAGGAGGAGGAGGAGGAGGAGGAGGAGAAAGTAGAAGGGCAGAAGCAAACACAGCTGAAGGTGCCAAAGTATTTCTCCCCATATTCTGTATATATATATATATATATATATATATATATATATATATATATATATATATACACACTCACAATTTGTTCATATTTAAAAGTCACAAACTACAGTTTTTTTATTTGTTTGTTTTACTGCCCAGCACGGGTTTAAATTCAAGAGTCCTATTCTTGTTAATTGGTGTTTTTCTTTTTTTCTTTTTTTCTTTTTTTAATCAAATGACCTCAGTTATTTGACGGTTGGCAGGTGCAACCGATGGGCCGGCCCCTATTCTGTGCTTTCTGTGTGGCCCTCTGCATCATTATCTTCACCGCTTTATGTATGTGTATGTGTGTGTGAGGGACAGAGCGTGAGAGAGACAGAGAGAGAGAGACTCGTGTCCTGACAGAATTTTGACGAGCCTGTTCTGAACTGCAGAACTGTTTTTTGGTCTGTACACACAGAGCTCGCCATTGTTTCCCTTTAGCAACAGAGTAACGGCTGAGATCACTGAACTGTTCATGTGGCTCGTACGATTTATCACTGGCAACGAGGCAAAGACCCCCGAGCACACCTATAGTACATACAGCAGTGTATGGTTTGAAATGGTTGTAACTTTAAATTGTTTTATCAGCCATCAGGAGAGAAAGAGTGTTAGGTAGAGAATCTAAAATCCTAATGATGTTTTGTGTGTGTGTGTGTGTTTCTGTGTAGACAAACTGTACATGGGCCCGGGTCAGCTGTACCAAGATCTGCAGAACCTAATCCATGACCTCAGCCTGGTCAACCAGATCTCCAGCATGATCAGCAGCCTCAAAGGAAACTACCAGGTATTGTACAACTATACTCTCTAAGCTCAAGCCCTGAGCAGTTAGTTTTTAGAAGGAACAACTCAACTATTTTTCATTGTTTTGCTCCTATCGTGTCTATAAGGGCGGGTTCAGCTCTGCAGACATGTCGTGTTTAAGCTGTGGCATTTAAAAACATGGGTAATTTGAAGTCTCCTAAAATCTTGAATGTCATGAGGCCACACACGCTCACTCATGCACGCACACACACACACACACACACTTGCCTGCCTGAAGTGCTGCGTTGGATGTTTTGTTTGCAGAGCACAGCACAGAGTGTTTGAGAGTGTTTTTGTGCTGCGTTGGTGACTCTGTCAGGAACCTGCTGCAGCAGCTTACATGCAGTTCTGCGTGTCACATCTCGTGTGGTTTTCATTTTATTGTCTTCATTGATGACAGTGTGACACGTGATGACACACACTTTTCCATGATCTCCCGTTCCGTCTTCAGAACGTGAACCCCACAGTGGCCCAGGACTGGGTGTCGGGTCTTCAGAGGCTGATCCTGAAAAAGGAGGAAGAGATCAGGGCGGCTGACCGCTGTCGGATCCAGCTCCAGCTGCCTGGCAAACAAGACAAGTCTGTTTTTTTTTTTTTACACATATTTCTGTAACCTTTACTACCTCCTTATACAGACAGCACATGCAACACAGTTTCTCGTCTCACCCTCTTTTTGTTTATCTAAGGTTTGTCTTTATTCCTTTATTTTACTCCTTGTACATCTAGAGCAGGGGGGGGGTCAAACTCAAATGACCTGGGGCCCAATGAGCGTCTAGTCTGGTCAAGAAGGGGCCCAAGCTTAAAATCAAAACACAATATTCCATCATGACGTCGTAATTAAGATATTCTTGATTGAATTTCAAAGTAAAAGTGCTTGTTTTGATGTATATTTCACAATAAAATCATATTTATGACGCAAATTGAATCTATTAATATCAAAAACAGACATTTAATTAAAATTACATAAATGATACTGTAAGTAAAACAGCAAACAAGCTTATTTATATATGTAATTGAATTGAATATTGTATGTAATACAGTTCGGCCGCACACTGTGTTTAAAAGAAGCTGTGGTCATGGGTCATGTTTTCAGTATAATGTGATATTAAGTGGTGGGCCACGTGTAATTGATTAGGGGGGCCGCATGTGGCCATGGGCCGCCAGTTTGACACCTCTGATTTAGAGCTTTAGGAGAGAGTAGCAAGTTTGGATAAACATCCAACGATCTTATCTGAGGCATGAATCTCTGGAAAGGGAATCCAGCGCTGGACACAAGCACCGCTGTCACATAGTTACTCACACTCTTATAACATGGATATATGATGTCGCCCTGTGGGTGAACCTTGTTTTGGCTTTGTCACATTCCCTCTCGTTCCCATCCTCACTCCCGCTGCATTTAGCCGGCGAGATTATCGACGGCTAAGTTTAGAAACACAGCTGCGCCTCCATTATTCCTTCCACTGATCCTTCAGTTGCAAAACACACACACTTATACAATAAAAACACACACACAGCGTCTGCTGATAGATGCAGTAATTGACATTGACGTCGTATCGCACTCCTGTCGCAGTCTGTCTACTCGGTCAGCAGTGAATTGACTTTTCAGAAGCTGGAAATGCAGCAGGTGTGTAATGAACATGTCGTAAGTGTTGATACAGCATCAATTATTCAGTGAAGTGATGTCTAGTTTATTAACTCACTCTGCATTAAAGCTCTATGCCATGTTACCATCGTTAAAAACGTTCAACTTATCTTCTTTCTTTCTTTTTCTAACCCTTTAACACCGAGCGTATCGCAGACGACGGTTTCTGAACGCTGAGAAGTTGCACTTCAAAGCGAGTGTGTAGTTATTACGGTAATTTCCCTCGCGCTCTTTCAGGAAGCCGGCGAATCAGCGTCTTTGTCGCCAGAGAGGAGCGAGTTGGAAAAATGCCTGTTTTTACACATTGAGACAAAAATTAAACCAAACTTTATTTTAAATATGTGTTATACTGTATTCTTCCTTTTAAATTTTTAATACATCATTTTAACATGCAGTAAATTGTAAATAACTGCCAGATATTGAAAGTTATTCTGGAAAAAAGGGCAAAAGCACTTACTCACAGGACATTTAAACTGACATGTTAAAATAAGTCTTTTTTCATGTGTTGTCACTATTCTGCCCTCCTTTCTATGATCCACAACAGTCTGTGAACACTGGACAGCACCTGGTGCTTTGTCCATGTTTTTAATTACTCTTATTTGTATGAATGTGAATTGTTTTCACGTTGTTTTTGTCCCTCCTCTGTTGCCAGGTCGGGTAAAGCCACTTACTTCAGCGCCGTGTTCAACACTCTGAGCCCAGCAGTCAAACAGTCGTGGATCAGTAACCTGCAGATGGCCAAACTGGCTCTAGGTACTGTACTCTGCCTCATTATCCTCCTCTTCCTCCAAGTTACACAGTTAGTTGTTAGGAACATGCATTTACTGTAACTGTCGCGTGTGATTAAACAACTCTCTTGATGTTTTAAAAACCCTTCACTGCATGCTGCGCGTTCCTGAATGAATACTTAAGTGTGTGTGTGTGTGTGTTACACTTTAGAAGAGGACAACCTACAGGGCTGGTTCTTTGCAGAAGACGATGGGAATCAGATGAAGAAGCAGAAACACCCTCTCCTGCTGCGACAGATGCCTGTGGTCATGTCAAAACTACAGGAGTTCAAGGTGAGACTTTTTTGTTTTTTAATTAATGAATTAAACTAGTTGACTGTCCATATTTCTGATCAGGGAATTTTATTTAGATGTCGAGCATGTCACTAGAAAGCTGTAGCTGTAGCTGAGGCCAGTGGTAGTAACACTGAGTAAGACCTTGCACATGCAGTAATGTCGCTGTCAGTGATTTAATGCTTGCACCGTGTAAATCGCAGCAGGAGCAGACGACAGTTCAAATACAGTTCACACAATCTATACTGTATATGCAGCCTCCCTGACACGTGTTAGAGGGGAAATCGCAGATGTCACTCACTACTGTCCTTGTGCCAGTATGCGAGCACTTGTGCAGAATTGATTTAATGAAGGAAGTGTGTCCGTTACTGCTTTGTCAGGGTGCAAATCGCCCCCTTTCAGCTTGTTAGTATTTGGCAGTTTCCAGTTTAGCAGGCACCTAGTTGTCCTCCTGCCGTTCACTGACTTAAAAATATATATATAACATAGCTTCTTCTTTTATTTCTGGGTATTAGTCAGGGGTTGAGGAACTGTAGCAGCATCCAGATCGTATACATGCAGTAGTAAGAAGCTCAACTCCCAATTACTCCAATTATTCTCTGGGTGTGTTAGTTCAACTTTCAGAAACTGGATTCATACAGTTATAGTCAGTTTTTTTAATACATAATGTTATGTATTAACGGTGGCTTTCTTCAGGACAATGCACCCTGAAACTGAAAAAGATTAATTAAATTCAGCAATCACTCATTAGTTTATTTGTCGTTACATCTGTTGCTTGTTTTTTTTGTGTGACTTTTCTGTGACATCACAGGCCGGTTAGCTCAGTTGGTTAGAGCGTGGTGCTAATAACGCCAAGGTCGCGGGTTCGATCCCCGTACGGGCCATGTGGTTTTGAGTCATAGTTTGACTTTGAGGTAAATGTCACTTAAATATACGACGTATCATATATCACCACTAAAAATGAGAGTCGTGAACTTCCTTTAATAAAGCTGAACCTCATGGAGATTGTTCTGCTGTGTGCCAGGTGGAGTGTGCCGTTCATAACCCAGAGCCCCATGTCAACACTGAGAGCACGGCAGACACTCCCATTGTGGGCCATGGATGTGTCTGGGTAAGTTGTTTTTTTTTGTTTTTGTGTTATTTTTTTTTAAATCCTATTTAAATATGTGCAGAAAAACAACCTTTTCCCATGGTTTCTAGTAATGTGGGTCTCTTCCACCCAGAGGGAGAGCTAAATAACGTCAACTTTGAAATCTGAGTCTTGGATGAGAATATTGTTTTTAAACTGTGTTGAGTGGCGTTAACAAGTGTTCATTGCTGTGGTTTTTGTAGTCGCAGCTAACACTGTTACTATTTAACACTTGGCTCTCATTAAGCCTTCAGTTCTTATGTTTTCCTTTAACAAAATGGGTTAGCAGAGCAGATGGCACATTGATGCTGTTTATTTATTAATGTGTCTAATGTGCGTGTGAGCGAGACCATAAGAGTTGAGTAGTTATGTCTTTGGTATTTTAAGTTTTTCTCAAAATACACAGTGAATTTCGTCCATTAGGGAAAACCTCACATCTGTTAAAGACATAAACAGAATCTTCAGCTGGTTATTCTTACGCTGAGGTGATAGACATCGCTGAAGTACGTTAAACCCCATGGGGACATTTTTAAATTGTTAGATGTAAGTTATTTTAAATATAATTAAATGTTGAAATATTTTCCTTTGTCATTAAGTTTCCTGTTTGTTCTTTCATGCATTATATCAGGCGCATGTTCACTCACATTTTGCATCATTTTTGACCAGGTTGCAAGTTGCACCAATCAGATGGGCCAGATAGCGATCGTGGCCATGCAGAACTCCAGCCCTAAAGTGACCGAGTGTTTCAACGTGGAGTCCCGAATCCTGTGCATGACCTTCGTCCCGCCTGAGCTACCTCAGGAAAATGGCGAGAAGGTTCCGGAAAACGACAACGTCCCTGCTGCAAAGGCCAGCGACACTCCCAGTGTCTGTCTGGGCATGGAGGATGGCAGGTACACATGCTTATACTGTACATAAGTCACCATTTATGAAGAGATGGTCTTTAAATTGTTATTCTTGTAAGAGTGGTAAATCTCTGGTCCCCAACATAAAAGAACAAGTAGAAGATCGTCGGACGCACTAACTTAAATGGGTCATAATGCCATTTTGAATTTAGTAGTATCAATTTTCTGTGTCCAATAGCAACTGAATGAAACCCAACATCCCCCATGTTTTATTTATAGTGCACAAACCAGGTCAGAGTCGTTCACTGATAAAACCGACCAATATAAGCATTGATTTGTGACTATATACATTAGGTCTGCACACGTAAGCACTAAACGACCAACATCACAATATTCTAATTCACAAACAGTGCAGTTATTCAATATAGAAGAGTATTTTAATGAATTGCTTCAGGGCTGCAGAGATTCCCTGAATTCCCTGAGTTTTTAAAAGCAGAAATGACCGTTCCTAAAATCACGATCACAGAATGAGAAGAAAAAACAAACACAGGGATTAGATTCTATTATAACATGCAATATTTAATGTATACCAATACTAAAATGCAACTACTGCTCTACTGTCCTTAGAATACAGAAAATATGTACTTTCCTATTTAATATTAGGGAGTTATTTATGATAAACATGTATGTCAAAGTCACATTCTTTATCACTAATGACATTTTCCTGATCCGTTCAGCATCATCGTGTATAAAAGCAGCCAGCGCTTCAAGAAAGTACGTCTGCAGCATTTCTTCACACCAGACAAGTCCACTGTTACCAGCCTGGTCTATAAGAAGCCCTGTCTGTACGCCGGCCTGGTCAGCGGCTCTGTGGTGGTGTACTCCAGATCACAAGGTGTGTGTGTTCATTCTCTTAAACCGTTGTAATGTAAGTGGTTACACGTTCAAGTGGAAAGGTATGACTTGGGCCCTGAGAGCCAGAGGCTCAGTGTGTTCAGGGGTGTCCTCTGATGTGTGCCGAGGTTCTGTTTCCATTTGCTCTGTTGTCTTGGAGAAGCCGATGTTAGTAGTGACCTAGTTAATGTTTTTTTTCCTCGTAGCGGAGGAAAGTCTGTCACGTCTTCGATTTTCTTCCATTTCTTATTAGCTTTCATAGCCGTGCAAACAAAAGGTGGTTGCACCTCTTTTTTTATTCTCTCTCCGTCTCTGTGGGATTCTTCTCCTTGTCACATTGTGTGTTGTGGCAAAAATGAGTTCATGTTTTTTTAAACAGAATCTGAGAGCGAGTGAAACCCAGAATGAAAGAATATAAATAATGGCCCGAGGACAGAGAGACGGTAGGAAAACTCCTCCCTCCCCAGTTTGCCTGGAAGAAACCTGAAGTACATGCAACCGTTCAGGAATGTTCCATTGAACGCTCCTCACACCTTGTTTGGATGCACCTCTTTTTCTCAGTGGTACAGTGTAACGTCACCTGTGGCCTCTTTTCGTCATTCATGTTGCACTGTGGATGATTCATGACTCATCCTGCACAGTTTGGCAGAGGAAGTGAGCCGTGCACAGCATGACTGTACAACACAGTGTCACAGCGGCTCTATTAGCATCATAAACTCCACCCACAGACGGTTTTACCTCGTAGAGGAGGACGCCTGGCGGATAACTTTCTGTGTTTCTGAGTGATTGTTCCTCTGCTGATGGCAGCACGTTCTTGTTCTGTCATGCTTGCTGTTTCACGCCATTTCCTCTGTGACTTGTATGAGAGGCAGGCGGCGATTTGGCAAAGGTCACAAGTCACGGACAGACGCTCGGAGCATAAAATCCGTTGTGTTGTTCATCATAACTCTGTGTTTCCCTCCTGACAATATTACTGTATAGAAGATACAGTCATTTCAGATTAGGAATTAGAGCTGCAACAATTATTCAGTTAGTTAATCAAAACAATGTGAATATTGTTGGATTTCTTTGGTCCAGAGAATAAACTGAACATCTTTGAGGTTAGGATTAATCAAGAGATTACTCAACAATGACAGTAATGTAGTAAGACATTTGCAGTCCTACTAGCAATAAATGAGGGGCTGCTTTTTATGAGCTTTTATTAGTTAGGTTTACTACATGTGCTTCTCTTGAACACCCACACACGTTTGCTGCAGGAATGCCTCAGTTAAAAAGTGAGATACTGTATGTGGGCTGACATCTTATGTAAGTCTCGAATTTGGCAGTTTTTCTTCTTATTTTCTCTTTCTCTTAGTTGCTCTTCCTTTTATTCTCTCTCTCTCATGTGCATTCACCTGTACGGGATGATTATTACAACAGCAATACAAATGGTATCGCTTGAATGCTAGATAATCCCACACAGCTCCTACTGGGTGAGGGTTAGGGTTGTGGGATTGCTCTTTTCTCTACAGTACAGTCATTACTGTACTGTACTTCTGAAAGAACACCTCTCCCTCTCTCCCTCTCTCTCTCCCTCTCTCTCTCTCTGCGTGGTTTCCTTCAATAGCCGCCTTTGTGCCTTCTCTTAAACAAACAGTACTGGTCAGGCCTCATTCCCTTCCTGGGCTAGATTAGCTAAGGGAATGTGTGTATCTGGAGGAAATGAAGTTCGTATTTGACACAGTTTAAAAAAAAAAAAGAGTAAAAACTCTCTTTGACTCTCATTTTATGGCAGCAATGATCCAAATCTAAACCACAACGGGTGCAGGAATGTAACGTGCTGATACGTATGAAGACACAGCATGTTGTGTGTGTCTCTGCAGCAGAGCTGGCACCGTCGGTGCCGAAGCGTGTGTAGGAGGTGTGTGTGGGATCACTTGTGACTAAAGCCTCGCATGTAGCTCATCTATATTCATAGTGAAGGCTGTGAGAACCATCAATGGCCACTTCTAAATGCAGATGACCTTTCACAGACGATATCCATAAAGACAGAGCGAGTGTTACGCTTGATCTTTTGCCTAAACAATTGTTTAGGGTTTACTTACTGAAACTAATAGAGGTGATGTCACTGTGTTATTTTGTCAAATAAAAATGTTTCATTTCTCTTTTGCAGACGGCTTGTGGAACTGTGACAAACCCAAGGTGTTGAAGCTCGGAGTCCTCCCCATCAAGACCATGCTGGCAGTGGAGGATCACCTCTGGGCTTCGTCGGGTGGCCAGGTCTTCATCGTCAGCTCCCACACACATTCTGTGGAGGTATAAAGCCGAGCTCTGCCAAGCACTGTAAAAAAAAAAAAAATGCTATAAACAACCGTGTCCTCTTATCTGTGCATCTGTCCCCGTCTCGCAGTGTAAATCATGCAGGAAATATGTATATGAGTTTGTCTAGTCGGTGGGAAAATCACAGTCTACAGGTTGTTTTGAAGTGAATGTGTTCAGTATTTTAGTTTCAGAGACAGAGATGTGACTTTATAGAAAGATTTAGTGTCAATACCCGATTGTTTTTCTGTTTTATTTAACCAGGAAAATCCCATTGAGATTAAGAACCTGTTTTTCCAAAAACACAAACAGAAAACAAATAAAAAAAGAATCCAGATTAAATTTAACAAGCACATTATGGAAAACAAGTGCATACTGTGGAGTCAGCAAATGATCTTGTGATTGACGACGCTGACTAACGTTTCCTCTCAATGTTTCCTTTTCCTGTATCCTTGAGTATGAATTTGATTCCTAATCTGTGTGTGTGTGTTCTGCCCTGGGTCCAGGAATAGTAACGTCCCTGTGACATGCACTCGCTCATAATCTGCTCAGCCTCATTAAGCTCATTAAGTTGGACCACCTGCCTGTCCTCTCACTCTGTCACAGCTTGTCCATGGTGGTGACGACCGAGAGCTAAACATGTAGCAATGAACCAAGTATGGCCGGATTATTCATCGTATGTAGATTATAAGGGTGTACAAGACATAACGTCTACGTATCTTCCTCCTACGTTGTCACATCTTATCAGAGCTTGTGTACTGAGGTACGTGAATGGACTCTCCTTATCCAAACATAACTCCACCTACTCATGGAGCAGTTTGGTGAGATTATGTAACTCGTGGTGGTGGTGATGGGAAAAAAAGCTACTACTTTATTGGTTTCCATGCACACACACACTGAAGAACGATATGATGCACACATTTCCAAGTATTGTAAATTAAAACCAAATAATGAGCGTTGTTCTAAATAAAACCTTCCTGACCTCATATGGAAACAGAACCTCTTTGTAGCCTCTGGAAATGGTGACGTATACTAATGACAATCACAGATTATAATCCCACTGGTTCTAAATTCTATGCACAAAAAAATGAAAAGTTAAAATTCTCTCTTTATACAAAGGAATAGTAGATTATTGACTTTTTGCAACCGTATTCTCACCCTTCCTTCCCCCCGACCAGAGGCAGCTGGAGGTCCACCAGGAAGAGGGCATGGTGGTGTCCCACATGGTGGTGGCCGGCGTAGGCATCTGGATCGCCTTCAGTTCCGGTTCCACGCTTCGCCTTTTCCACACGGAGACGCTGGAGCACCTGCAGGACATTAACATCGCTACACCTGTCCACAATATACTGCCGGGTAAGACGTCATTTATTATTATTTATGTCCTCATTTTTGAAGTGATTAAATCTGGGCATGGTTCACTACTCTGCCTGTGAACTATTTTTCAGAATCAAAGCCTAAATGTCTAAATTCTTTGACTTAATTGCATCCAATCACCAACATTTTCAACACATAAAGTTGCTAATCTCATCCGACATAGAGGGGATAGGCGGGGTCACACCCTGGACAGTTGGTCAGTCCATCACAGGGACAAATTAACACCCACTCTCACACCTACGGTCAATTTTAGAGTGTCCAATTTACCTAATCCCCAAAGGAAGCCGGAGAACCCTGAGAACCCTGAGAAAACCCACACACACACACACACTAACACTGGGAGAACATGCAGACTCCAAACTCCCGGGTCTTCTTGCTGCAAAGATTGTAACATTGGCCTATCAAGATCTGCCTGTTGATACTTTTATGACTTTAGTCCTTTATGTTTTATTTCCACACCCTATTTCCTTGGAAGTCCTTGGTCTGCGTTCAGCCTTGTGATTTTGAAATTCAGTCATTGTGGTCTCCTTTCCTTGGACAAAGGTGTTGTCCTTTTTTTGATTTGTGATCGTCTGTCATTGTCTGGTTAACTGTTCGCTTCTTCCTTCCAGCGTTTGCGGCCGCGCGTCCCGTGAGCTCACGTTTCAAGAATGCCGTCGTACTTGGTGCCTGTCGGTAATTAGCTGTAGTTGTGTAGGTGCTCATCCACGCAGCTGTTGTGATGGCAGGTCTGTCGCGCGCTCTGTCCTCCTCTAAACAGTTGATCTGAACCCTTTCATTAAGTCTCTATTCATAGTCTCGCATAATAAAAGAACGTTTAACCTCCTCGACAAGTTTCCCAGTTGAACTTTGCGAGTTTTGGAGTGAAAATCCAGCCCCAAAGTTTAACACAAATGCATAACAAGATGTCCTTTTGATGAATGACCAGCGAGTGGATTTAATCATGGAGATAACAGTCCTCGCCCACGTGAAACACAAAGATAATGATCATTTAAAAGATATAAACAACACCTTCTCCACTCACAAGTAATTGTTTCGCGCATTTAAATAAAAATAAAAGAGGTTAAAAGAGTGCAGGAGGGCGTGAAGAGTGTTTTTTTTCTTGGTTTACTTTCATCATTCCACTATCTCACCTCTGACGCTGTAAACCCGTCATTAGCAGCTTGTAAATGCAGAGTAGTGTCAGACGTGAGCCAAAATGGCACCATGGCTCCGTCATTTCATCCCAGATGAGTTTCGTTCTAGAGAGTAAATGTTTGTACAACGATACACAACCGAGTGTGTTGCATCATAGCGGCTTTCGGGTCCCTGCTGCTGACCTTCACGCTTTGATTCTGGCTTTGTTTCTATGGCGATGACACTGTATTGTGTACAGTGGGAGGTGAAACAGGAACCGTTTCCTGCCACGTGCGTTTTGGAGCCGGGCATTGTCGAGGTTGAGGATATTCCCGGCGTTCCCGGAGTGAAGTCATCAGAGTAACTTTGGATCTCACAGCAGCTTGACCCAAAAACACATGGTTCTTGATGGGTTTCCTTCACTGCTGAGTAATGCCTACAGCTGTGGCTTTGGTGTTTGTCCAGGACAATTCTTTAGTGTTGACTTCACATTTTTATGTGATTGTTTTTCCTTCGTACACTGTCGAAATCTGCAGTCCGGTTAATGATTGCCCTGCAGTTGCTTCATCTTCAGCGTCATTAGCACTTCTATAATTGGTGTGGAATGCAATGCGTGTATATTTAGTGCCCTGTTATTTACATAAGGCTGCGGCATTAGCACAATATAAAGCTCAAAATGTCTAAAAGAACACATCGATGTTAAGGGTTAAATCCAAACTGCATCAAAGAACCATTTGCACGTGGCCTTGTTGTATCCATGGCTACATTGTTCACGTCGTTTGTGCACCGTCATGTTTCGGACACATTTCTGCAGCTCTGCATTCAAGTTTCCCCTCAGGAAAATGTCTAAATGTAACCATAATCTGGGATTCTCCTCTTTCTGTCTGATGCGAAGTGTTTAGAATTTCAGGAACAGACAGATGTGAATGATAAAGGGGCGGCCTGCTTTGGGACCTCGCTGCGTATGTCGGCTAATAAGATCCATGCGACCGCAGAGGAAGCTGCTTCTGGGACAGACTACCACACATGAAAGCTTTCATCCTCTGGGGCCCCCCCCATTAAGAGCTCACTTCCTCTCTGATAACTGCGCTGGATCTCCAATCTGTCAGTCAGAATTCAAATCAAAAAGGGTTTGTTTGTTTTCTACTGCTGTTGAAGATGTAGTTGCGTTTTATTTCCTGCGTTAAATCCACCTGTGCAGAGCCGTCCCACAGTGCTATAGAAATGTGCCATTTTTGCACAGATTCTGATGTAATTGCATGTGTTGGAGGCAAAGAGTGAGCGCTAGAGCTTCCTGTCATGTGAAATGACATTATTTCAGACTCAATCCTCCCAGGAAGTTCACATTATTTGTGAAGTAATATTACATTACTCATCCTAATGTAATTGTGGCTCGTCGTCCAGAGAACAACACACAGTCAGGAAAAGAACACGGGGCGTTGTCCTCCAGAGTGAATGGTTCAGTGTTAAATGCAGGTGGAGTTATCCTTCTCATGTTCAAGCATGTTGGAGCAATTTCTGCTCACTATTCCTCTGTGGGCGACAGTAGTTCCTTATCCATCCCTGAGATCACAGCAGGGTTAATATCCTGTAATAACCGTCATTAACACAGTAATTCATAGCAGAGGTTTCTTATGATCACGCACGGTTCACATTTTAGAGTCATTCAGTGATATCAGTGGCTGGTTGAGTGATGTATACTCCCAAATCTCAATCTGTTTATCTTCCTCTGAGCCAGACGAAT
Organism: Solea solea; assembly: GCF_958295425.1. Lineage (NCBI taxonomy): Eukaryota > Metazoa > Chordata > Actinopteri > Pleuronectiformes > Soleidae > Solea > Solea solea. The sequence goes on from NC_081151.1 coordinate 3,700,007, forward strand.
ACAGATTAACTTATGCTGGATCATGGATTTAGTTTAAGCACCGGGGCGTGTTCCACTGAATCTGTTTTGCCGGGCAAGGAATCGACATCAGGACAAAAACAAAAAGCCATAACGTAGTCGTAAAATGCTCACGTTAAAGTTGAAAATCATTCGCTTCAAATGTGAATAAAAGAGTGACTATGTGAAAGGCAGACTGTGCTGTGATGACGTCTCAGAGAAGCTGAGGCTCGAGTCGGCCTTTTGTCTGCTGCGCTGTGACCTAAAAAGGCAGCGACGCGTGGTCTAATCAGCGGGAGTCGGTAAATAACACCTTCAGTTTTTGTTTGTTTTCTTTATTTGTGCGCTGTCATTTCCACCACTTGCACATTTCCTGACATATATACACAGAAAATAATTCCCTTGTTCCTGAATGATCTGAGCACCGACTCAACGAGGCGGCGCACTGTGGCTGAACTCCAGCTACTGTAAATCATATTTGACTGGAGTGTGAGTGTTACTACCGTATAAGTATATCTCAGTTATTCCATAATAACAGAAGTGTTATTTAAAATCAATACTTTTACAGTGAATTAATAAAAACTGTACTTTGTGGCGGTTTCTGGACCTGAGGAATAAACTCCCACAGTAAAACCTTGAACTTTGAATCGCAACAAAATGCTTTGAACGAGTTACTTTTAGTGATTTTATTTTGTTTTTTTCATGAACAATGAAACAATGTTATTATTATTTCTATTCTGTGTCCATCTTCTGAAAGTCAAGCAATACTATCAGACCTGACTGAGGGAGTGTTTGTGTGTAGAGCAGTAGAATTCACTTCTGAAGCTTTTTTTAAACGCTTTGTTGTGTTTTTATTGTGTTAGAAATTGTGTGCAGCTGAACTCATTTTAACAACAGTTTCAACACAATATAACGTGTGTTTCCTCATTTTGAACAGCTTAGACCAATGGATAGCAGTGTTGCTCGGTCAGCCGTGCTTAAATACGTCATTTCAACAAGGTACAGCAGACATTCAGTGTTGATTGATGATCTCCTTTGGCCCCTTTTTTTGAGGTTTGACGTTTCATTTTTTTAACGTCTGTCTCGGCAGATTTTTGATCGCTATTCTCCTCCTGGAATATATTGATTTATGATCCTTTGATGGCAAAGTGAAATGAAACGGCGAGCCGAGTCAACATTGCGTCGGCCGAGCGTCAGCGTGTTATCGTTGTCAGCGTGAGCGTGTTGACGCGCGGACTGAGCCGGAAGCTGCGAGTTTAGAAGTCAAATTAAGGTTTTTTTTGTGTTATTGAGTGGGAAAATGGACCTGATATAGAAAGAGATTATAATAACTTCCAGCTATAGAACTCATGAAGGCTCACATGGTGCTGATCTCAGTTATTTCACCATAATAATGTGTATTATTGTAACGTATGGGTATTTCGCTCCTCCCTCCTGCTGGTGGTTGTCAGGAATAAGTGCAGATCAAAGCGACGCCGCGACGCAGGATCAGGGCCGGCGTCGGGTCGTGTTGACGCTCACTCGGGGTTTATTTTACTTCACCCTCTGGGTGGGGAACTCCAAATATTATGAAAGGAGGAAGTCGAGCAAAGGCTGGCTGTGTGTGGACGCTCATTAGAAGCACATGTGGGCAAGATGCGGAGACGCGGCTTCCACTGTACCTGCCTGCCTGCCCATCTGGCAGGATTCCTGGAAGTGTGGCAGTACGACGGCATGTGTGTGTGTGTGTGTGTGTGTGTGTGTCCCAAGCAAGAGGTCAGTGCTGGAGAGGCTGGCAGTAATTTTTCCTTAAGCCCAAGAGGGTTTACTTTTGGGGAGGAAATTCAAGTCAAGCTGTTACAGCAGTAATGAGTCATGACAGTCTCGCCTCCCACATAGCAGCACTCAGAACGCTGTTTTTGCCAAATTCCAGATTCCGAATATAATCGTAAAAAAAAAAAATAAAAACGTCTGACAAGATATCGTCTCCTGCGTAGTTTATTCCTGACAAACCTCCCGTGTCGGGGGGGAGAGGTTCCAAATTCCATATAATAAGTCACCGAACACAGACAGTCTGGTTTTATTGCCTTAAAGGTGCTTTCAACTTCACAATAGCTGCTTTTAAAGTCTGAAGAGGCAGAAGGGAAGAGGGAAAGGTCACCGCAGATTGTTCTTTTGTAGTTTCCTGAATAGAGGCACAGACCCTCGTCTGATTACAACATCGGCTTACATAAGACTTCTGTGTTTGTTGGTTTGGCTCTAAGCGGACCGTAGTGAGCATTTGTATGAGTTCAGACGCTTCTGCTTTTCATCCGCACTCTTCTCCTCCACGTTGCCCTGGAGACAAATAACAGTTGAGCATCATCGCTGCAGAAATGCCCCTGCTTTTTTTTATACTGTACATCTCCTCCCTCCCACACACTACACTGTATTCAAGCCCAGTGAAGTGGCCCATTAGCGACGAGCGTCTCTGAGTTTCCACGGAGACTCGAGTACGAACAGTTCACGTCAGACACCGTCGATCACGGGGGGAGATGAAGGAGATGAAGGAGATGAAGGAGATGAAGGAGATTTCGGCCCCAAAACAAAATGAACTGTTGAAGAAATGTAACATGTTGGTGTTTTGTTTTCACGTGTAGGGAACCAGAGAGTGTCTGTGAGCAGTCTGCTGGTCTGTCACGGTCTTCTCCTGGTCGGGACCAACCTGGGGGTGACTGTGGCTCTCTCTGTCCCCAGACTGCAGGGGATCCCCAAAGTCACAGGTAACACTGACACAGTGGAAACGTCACTCACATTTGGACGAGCTATAGTAGTATAGTATTTTAGCCTCGTTAGCGTTGTCTGTCGTTTCCTGGAAGCTTTCAGACTAATCTTTATTGATGGTCTGCAGGGGCTGACACATACAGTATGAGGACTCAGGTCATGGGTCTACAATCGGACTATATAATGCCAGGTTTTGCTTTACTTTGCAGACAGTTAACTTGTACAGTGATAGCTGGAATTAGAGAAGAAGATTTCTAAAGTTGCAGAGTGTATGTCCAATTTAAGCCCCTTTTCCACTAGCGCTACTCGACTCGTACCTGGTACCTAGGAGCAAAAAAAGACTTTAAACTCATGCAGGCTTTACATCCTCACGCTCAATAGTTTAGTGAGGGTAAATTACAATATATAAAAACAACTCAGATGTTTAAATGAGTGATAAAGTGAGTGCTGATGTTCCTGTGTGTGTTGCCAGGTCGCGGCATGGTCTCCTTACACGCTCACAATGGAGCAGTCAAGTTCCTCACTGTCGCTGCAGCGGTGTGTAACCGCTCCTCCGGTCCGGCGTCCTCCTCCTCCACCGCCGCTGCCACCTCAGTCCAGCCCGCAGAGGCAGACGACGGGGAGAACGCTCCTTCAGCGCCGACTCCTCCTCAGGGGCGGGGCGTGTGGTTAGGGGAGGCGGGCTGCACCACCATGGCCCTCCAAGACTCTGTTTCCTCGTCGTCCTGCGGCTCCTTAGCGCCGTCCCAGGGCTCCCTGGAGCACGGGCCGGAGGACGGGGCGCTGTACGACGTGCTCCACGACCCCGCCCTCCAGCAGAGGGGCCGGCGCTCCAGCAAAGTGGACGTCAGCTCGCTGCTGGTGGTGTCGGGAGGTCTGGGCCATCGCAGGGTCAACAAGAAGACCAAGCAGTCCCGTCACGAGGACACCACATCCTCGATCATGATCTGGCAGATTCCCTTACTTAACATGTGACACCAAAATCCACCTGGATCGGGTTAGTGAAATAGAATTTTATCAGTTATAAGTTGGGCTGGGTATTGATAAAAAAATGTAAGGTGAAGTTTATTTATATAACACGTTTAATAAAAACAGCAGAAAGAAATCTTATATATTATAGTGAAATTGTTCAGTTTTAGCCGAGCCTGAACTTTCTGCTCTCACATTTATTCTGTGCACTGTCAAGTGTTTAAATACATCTTGTACGTCACTGTTAGATGACGTTAACTCCGTCGTAGGATGTCACATTTGTGATATGAGGTCATACGGGGGAAAGTCCAGCACCCAGACATCACCACAAAAGTATTGAAGTTTGATACCCAGCCCATGTTACAAGGGAAAAAAACTAAATCTATCTCTCTTTTTTTGTCAGTTTAAATAGAAAACCCGGTGTCACACAGACTTAAACCAAAAATAACTAATAATGTGTTATTTAAACGAGGACCACTTTATTTAAATCCATAAAACCACTCATTCATCATCTTCATCAAGGATGTTGTGTCATCGTCAAGGATATTTTTGCGCTGAAAAATAGTGAAAGTGTCTTTAACGCGTCTAATGTGTCATAACAGGTGAGCGACTCGCAGAGCAGTGTTTAAATCAGTGTTACAGAGACGTGGCGCTGACCTGCTTGAAAGACGGTAACGAGGCTCCGATAAAGCGTTTCTCGTGAAATCAGGATCGTCTGTCGAGGCTCACGACTGCTGCGTGTGTTACGTGCTAAGTCTTATTTTAAGGGGGGAAAAGGATGTTGTATCTATGACTGAATAAGTGTGAGGTCGGCTTGATGTGAATCCCTGGCTGGCCAGGTTTCTATTCATAAAGGGAAGACAGGGGGAGCTGCGATGACCACATGAGATTTTTATCTAATTCATCTTTGTTTCTTATGTAAAAAAAAAATAAGATAAAAAAAAAAGCTTTATACTTTTGTCTCAGTTTGTCTGTATGTCCGTTGTGTATATGACAAAATCCATAAACGTTGTTTTATTGAGCAAAATGTGTGAGTTTCTATGTCGTCACAAAAAACCATGATATGTAAAGGTATAGCCGGCAATTTCAAGGCAAAAAAAACAATAGTGGGAGATAAAGGAAGGAGGAAATGTGTGTCAGTGTGCCTGTTTTGTGCTTTGTGCGTTCCTCTGCGCTGCCGTCTCTGTGTGTAGCCGTCAGTACATGCAGGGACTAGCAATGTGCCTGAGGGGGCTGCAGGAGCGGAGCTCTGATACAGCTCTTCCGGGATTGTGCTGCATGTTTCTGCTGCTGCTGCTGAACAGAAAGGGTCATGATATTCTCTCTGACACCCACGCCCACTGTTGCACAACTGTGTTTCACTGCATTTAAAAAAAATACACGCTATGACTTCAGGTTTCTGAGTTTTTCCTCAGCTACAATCCACCGAGTATTCTCTACACTAATATATATATATATATATATAGATTTTTTTTACTAATACTGACTGACTTCAACCCGGAGATAATGTTTAACCCTTGTAACTAAATACTTGTCTTGTATTTATTAACTGAAGTGGAGCAGAAACTAACCCAGTTATTATCAGTGTGTCTGACTGGGTGTTGCCGTTGCTCACATATCGAGGCGGCTCAGTGATGGGAAGTCTTTTGTTTTCTCTCTGACCCTGAGGTTTCCATGGAGACGCACTCGCGTGGTGTGTGTGTGTGTGTGTGTGTGTCCTCAGCGAGTCTTTGTTCTCGGGAAACATCTACTATTAAAACCTCCCAGCTGAATCCTGTCGAAATCAAACGGCGCTGATAGCTGCGTGGTGTCCTTGCGGTGGCTTCCCCCTCTATTTCTATAAGTGGAGGTCAGTTGTTAAGACGTGCGGTCTGCAGACCCTGGATAAAAAATGTGTGCTCCTGCAGCTGCTGCCCTTCAAGGATGCGACTGTGTCACATGCTGAGTGTGTCAGTCTGTGTGTGTCTGTGTGTCACACATGCTCATTTAATCACTGTGTCGTACATTTCCACAGACAATGTTAAGATTACGTAAATGATACTAAATGAATCACATCAGTACATTTGGAAACACAGAAACACTGTTTCTGATGAGTTCAACTCAAGCATGTGTTGAATAAACCTGGTGTAATAGCCCTTTTTTATAGCAGCCATTTTGACATGATGAGCAAACACAGGTGTCGTCAATGACATTAATTGTGGTTCCACTCCATGTTTTAGAGAGTGCCGGTCCTGCTGTTATTCTAATACTGGGTATTTTAGCATGTAGAAGCACATTTTTGGTGAAAAAGTTCTGTTATTTAATTGCTGGTTAAATGATGAGTAAAAGTACTGGTCTAAAAATGTGCTCAAGTTAAAGTAAAAAAGTAGCTGGTTTGAAATGTACTCAGAGTAAAAGTTACTTAGTTACTTTTTTAACAAGGTCGTGCAAAAAGGACAAGGGGACACAAACTCATTGTGGAATCATTTTTAATTAAAGGCAAACTTTTACAAATTAAAGTGCCGACAAAATAAAATATGTAAACACATAATGCATCAGTCAAAATGGGTCAAAGGTCACAAATGCTTTAACTTTTTCACTCACTCAGGGACCTTAATTAGCACCTATTCTCCTGTCCTCATCGTTCACCTGTCCACATTGTTCACCTGTCCTCATCGTTCACCTGTCCTCATTGTTCACCTGTCCACATTGTTCACCTATGCTCATCATTCACCTGTCCTCATTGTTCTCCTGTCCTCATCGTTCACCTGTCCTCATTGTTCGCCTGTCTTCATCTTTCACCTGTCCTCATCGTTCACCTGTCCTCATCTTTCACCTGTCCTCATCGTTCACCTGTCCTCGTCGCTCACCTGTCCTCATCGTTCACCTGTCCTTATCTTTCACCTGTCCTCATCGTTCACCTGTCCTCATCACTCTCTTGTCCTCATAAATCACCTGTCGTCTCTTGTACTTGTGCTTGGATTCATAAGCACAAATGAAAGGGTGACTCATTATTCATGAGTGTTCTTATGCTTAGGATTACATGTTACATTCACAGTGTGTTTTAACGAGACTTCATCATTTCGTCACTTCTGCAGATGGTGATAATCTCATGCTAATGGAACACTTATTGATTTTTAAAGTGTTGTTAAAAGTGTTTTCAAGTGCTGCCGTATAAATTACCACAAGAGTGTACTTCATATCATTTTAGTACAATGTGCACCACAAGGCTGTAATTTATACAATTTATAGTTTAGCTTTCTCTGCCAGAGGAGGTTATGTTTACGCCAGGATAATGTCATTTTCTGGGGGTGTGGGTCAAGGGATCACTTATTACATTTTGGTGGTGAATATTTGATATTCCAAAGGAACCAGCTCAGATTATGATCTCACACCAACGTTTAACTGAATAATTTATCACGAATCCACTGCAGTGTGTGTGTACGTCTACTTGGACAAGT